>NW_023604295.1:29035296-29306587 GCF_014898055.3 Talpa occidentalis
GCTTCAGCCTCTCTCTCCTGTCTTCTTCCATCACCTCGACTAATACATACAACTTTGCTTGAAATTGAACAAAAAAGTTTTCCTTAAAATTAAAAAAAAAATTGTTAAACATACAGAGGGTGCAAAAATAATACAGGGTAAATCTGTCTGTTGGCATCTAGACCTAAGTAGTTCTGGGTTATTTCAGGCTGAAACTTTTGTGACTGCGTTTTTGCTTACTAGGAGAGGCTCAGTGTGGAGTCTTTCCTCAGTGGAGTTTCTTGCACTGGATAATAAGCAATTTTGAAAAGATGACCCATTATTTTCAAAGACTGCTCTAGAAGACTGACAATACTGGGAACCAAAGATGACCACATAAAAAATAGTTCAACATTTTAAAACTGACAGTGTTATATGATTTTGTTGATTTAAGAAAGGCTTCTTACCCATAGGCACTGTTATGTTATGCTGCAAGCATTAACATTTCTAGTAAAATAATATCCTCTGCCACAGTAATAATTCTGGCAACAAAATGAATAATAGTAGTCAACTTTCATGCACTAAACCTCTTGTTATATATTGAAAGAGAAATTTACTTTATCATAATGCAAAATGTTTGCAAGATTCTTATTTTGCTCACTAGTGTTAAGGTACAGCTCCCCTCCCCCATTTGATGGGTACACATTTGACGTTGTAGTAAGGTAACTTGATCATCATTTTACAGACTACAGGAAATAGGTTCAGAGAGTTCAAATTACTGCCCAAGACCATCCAGTGTCAAAGCTTGGACCATAACCAAGATTTCCTAATTTTGCCTGTTTTTTTCCACCAGGGCATTAGACCATCTTCCTATGCGGTTAATAACATATAAGAGCTGCCTAAGAAAAACAATTTCTACTGAGGCATGCTCTCTGTCATTAAGTGCTCCAGCAAACTGTTAATTAAGATTGTTTTGAGCTGTTTACCAATTTAGGTGATGTCAGATACTTCTCTTGGATTCTGTTAGCCTCTTGGGATGGCAGAAAATTCTGTTGATTCTGTTGCCTGTGGTTTGACCATCTGTTCTAAATCATGATTGTGGCTGCCATTTGGAAATCCATAATCTGACACTGTTACCAGAACTGTACATTTAAAATGCATTAAGCACTTTGCGGGTCACAAGCCCTCATAAGCTCTCCTTAATTTTATTGGCTGTCCACAGAGAATGCTAAATTTTACAGTAGAAGAGTAAAGGTGAAAAGATGAAGCAGTCCCATTCTTGTTCTCCTTCCCAGGCATTACAGGACCTGTTTGTTAAAGAAGTACAAGACAGAAAATAAAACATTGGAAGGTGCAATGTGATGCATTAGAATCTAATTAGAATTAAAATCTGGAAGAATGAGGAGTATTCTAGCCTCAGGAAAATTGCTCAAAGGAAAATATGAAAGAGTCCTGTTTGGAGAGCTGCCAATAGATGGTCTAGTTGGAATAGAGGTTATCCTGAAAAGGATTGATCGGTAGGGTGGCCACATTTAGCATTACTCAGAGCAGGACTCTGTTGAGAGTGAAGGAGGATCTATTAATAATTCTGGGAAGGGGAGAGGGCTGTGTATTCTCTTAGGATGTGAATAGGTATGCAAAAGTTCTGGAGAGATTCTGAGAAGAGTCACACAGAGTGGTGCTGTTTGAGCTGAAGAATGGGGCAGACTGGTGACAAGGTCAGATCTGCATTTTAAAGTTTTCTCTGCTATCTTGACTTTGGAATATTATTTTAAATGTGCCAATTTTATTTATTTATTTATTTATTTTAAAAGATTTATTTATGCATGCATGCAAGAGCTAAAGATGCAGGCCAGAGATGCAGTGGGTGAGACGATTGACCAAAGACAGAGTGGGGAGCAGAATAGGCAGATGCACTAAAATACACTGCTGAGGAGAGCAGTGGCCAGGTCAGGAGAGGTCTGTTGCGCCATGTGGGTCATCTCCCTGGCCGGGGATTGAACTTGTGCTGCAGTGGCCACAGATAGCTTCATAGTGCTGTGTCTTAACCCTTTGTGCCACCAGGGAGGCCCCAAATGTGCCAATTTTAGAGGATAGTTCTCGTTTCTGCATTTGCTTTGAATATGTCATTTCATTTTAATCTTTAAAAGGATCCTGGAAATGCACCCAGTCTATACAATCAGATATAAGAGTGGCAGTCTGGGGACTCTCCAAAGTGCTCATAACTGATCCTAGAAAAACATCATTTCATTTATATAACAATATCCACATTCATTCACTTATTTTTTACCTAACACCTAATATTTGCCATTCACTAGGAGACAGTCAATAAACGAAGTAGAAGAGTTCCCTGTCTTTATGGGACTTATATTCTAGCAAAAGAGGAAGACAATAATTAAATATATATGCAATGTAGGGCCTCCCTGGTGGTGCAGAGGTTGAGCGCTGGGTTGCGAAGCTGCCCACAGCCTCTGCAGCGCCAGTTCGATCCCCGGCCACCAGGCGAGGGTCCCACATGGCGCAGCAGACCTCTCCTGCCGCCCGCTGCTCCCCTCAGCAGTATACTTCGGTCCTTCTGCCTGCTCTGCTCCCTGCTCTGGCTCTGGCGAATTCTCTCACTCTCCCACACTTCTGACTGTACCCAGTGCTTGTATAAATAAATGAATAAATCTTTATAAATAAATAAATAAATAAATATGCAATGTAATTTAAGGTATTGGTGCTGAGGCAAAAATCCATCAATGTAAGGAGTTAGGGAGTGTGATTAGTAGTGGGGGGGTATGTTTTAATTAGTTGTATTAGAGGTAGCCTTTCTGAAGGAGTGGCATTGAATGCAACGAGGAGTCAAGTGACCATCTGAGGTTCAAACATTTCAGGCAGGAGAAATGGGATGCGCCAAAAGTCCCGTGGTAAGAACAAGCTCAGTGAGTTGAAGATATAGAAAGAAAAACTCAAATTGCTTTCTCAAAAGGCCACTCTCCATACCATGGCCTATAAGGCTTCTCATGATCTGATCTTTACCCATCTATCCTATGTCCTATCTGAGTCCTATAGTTTGGAAAAGAACTATTGCGTGGAAGTGGGGTATCTTGGAGGAGGGTGAAGGAATCCCAGTATCTTAGCTTTCCTTGAGCTTATTCTCTTAACCCTGTTACTTCAATAGCATTTTTTCAAGAGTATAAAGAAGGAATACTAACCTTATCAGGCATCAACAATGTATGTATTAAACATTTGCAATCAGCTGGCAGCGTGCTTTATAAATGCCATTTATTTAAGTTATTTAAGTTTTATATCAGTCTTATAAGCTTGGCGATTGCACCACCATTTTGCAGGTGAGGAAACAGATTCAAAGATATTGATTAACTTTTCCATGGTTAAATTCTTTTCAAAAATGATTTCAGGTCTTCTCAATGCTTCAGGGCTGTGAGTCATATTAAATAGGGTGTGCCAATTGTATATTGTACCTAAAAGTCAATTCCTGATAGCAGCTCCAAGATAGTTTATAGAATAGCACTTTCTCCCCCCGCCCCCCCCCCCCCCCGCCATGGGGAAAGCTCAAAGAACAGGATTAAACCTTGTGTATAGCACAGCACCAAGAAAAAAAAACCCACAATAAATAAGCAAGCCAAGATTCTAATTGTGCAACTAATGACCTTTGTGAGCCCAGGATGTTAACTTTCTCAGTCTTAAGTTTCCTGGCCAGTTGAACTTCTGTAGGATGATTTCTTTTTAATCAGCTGGTTTTGACCATTTGTGGTCTTATTTATGCTATAGTAAGAGGGTAGGTAACCAGATTGAAGAACCTAACTTTTTTTTTAAATTTTCTTTATTTATACATACAAGAACTGGGGTGTAGGCCAGAAGTGGAGGTGTGGGGTGAGATGATTCACCAGAGACAGAGTGGGCAAAAGAACAGGAGGATTGAATGAAATACACTGCTGAAGGGAGTAGCAGGCGAGTCAGGAGAGGTCTGCTGTGCCATGTGGGTAGCTCCATGGCCAGGAATCGAACTCGTACTGTAGTGGCTGTAGATAGCTTCATAGGTTGCACCTTAACCCCTTGCGCCACCAGGGAGGCCCAAGAACCTAACTTTTAACACCCTTAAAATCCAAAGGAACTGGGGTCTCCCTCGTGGGGCAAGGGGTTAAGTCTCAACACTAAGAAGCTATCTGCAGCCATTGCAGCACAAGTTCGATCCCCGGCCAGGGAGGTGACTCACATGGTGCAGCAGACCTCTCCTGCCTTGCCCACTGTTCCCCTCAGCAGTGCATTTCTGTACATCTGCCTGCTCTGCTCCCCACTCTGTCTCTGGTGAATCCCTTCACCTCTGGCCTGCACCCCAGCTTTTGTATGCATAAATAAATAAATCTTAAAAAAAATCCAAAGGGCCTGCCCAGCAAAGATATTTTAGGCTCTCAGTCACTGGACTGTGGGGTTGAACTTTCAATTGTTGTTGCCATTGTTCCAGCAGCGCAGGGAGGAAGGCTGAAGAGAAAGCAGGAAAAGCTCACAAGGAAGAGTAACGTTTGGGGAAGGCTGTAAAGTGTAGAAATGGTGTGGAAGGATCAGTTAACTTAGTAGGTGGCTGTAGCCTTTCAAAACAGGGTCAATATGGTGTCACCTCCTTCCTTAACTTTTCGATTTACAGCTTAAAGCTTTTGAATGATTTCCTTCCCAAGAAAAGCACATGGGCTACTGAAAGAAAGGAAAGAAGAATCAAAGTCATCAAAAAGTCCCTGTCAATAGTCATCTTTTAGAACTGAAACAGGAAGGTTCTGCCTAGAAAAGTTTAAATGGAAAGGAAGGAATGTCACTATGCTACTAGTTCAGAGGTTTGAGCAAAAATGTAATTATTGCACATATTTTTTCTTAAATATGTCTTCTTCCACTTAAAGAATATTCCCTAAATCCCTTGTGTTTTCAAATAAGGACCCAAGATCTCTTCTTAGAGGAGCTGAGTACAAGGAGAGGACAGCTGGTCAACCTGGACAAGAGTGTGGACTCTGAAGTCACATTTATTAGTTGAAATCCCATCCTCCCCGCTTCCTAGCTTTGGAAGTTACTGATGCTCCCTCAGCCTCAATATTCATAATCATGAGACTATGAGTGCATGCCTATTTGTTAGAATTTAATGAGATTTCAGTGGGAAAGAAGATGCAAAATCATTGAGATCTCACACTTAGTGAGTTCATTCCTTTGTACCTTCTTGCTTATTTGGTAAAGCATCCACCCATTCTTAGCAATATCTTCTTTTTTTAAAGATTTATTTATTTATGCATACAAGAGCTGGGGTATAGGCCAGAGGTGTGGGAGGGTGAGAGGATTATCCAGAGACAGAGTGGGGAACAGAACAGGCAGATTGACCCAAGTACACTGCTGAGGGGAACAGCGGGTGAGTCAGGAGAGGTCTGCTGTGCCAGGTGGGTTGCTCCCTGGCCAGCTGGGGGATCGAACTCGTGCTACAGGACAGCTTCATAGGTTGTTTCTTAACCCCTTGTGCCGCCTGGGAGGCCCCAATTCTTAGCATTATCTTTTTAAAACATAATCTCTAGAAAAGCATTTTGATTTGAGAGTTATTTAGCTAAATCTTTGAAGCTACTTACATTTTAGGGTAAAAGAAAATCTTAGAATAAAACTTTCATTCTAAATAAAACAAAGGTAAAAGTTTTAGAATAATTCATTAGGCTGTTGGTCCCTTAGCATTTTAGAATATTTCTATGTAAAGTTATATATTCAGTATTTATGATGCAACAAAAATTGGCTTTAGTGTTTATATTTATTCATTCACTTAATTCTCACACAACTTTCATTCCCATTTTAAAGACAAGAAAACTAAGACTCAAGCTGGCAAACACTCTACAACCTCCTTAGAATCTAATACTTAGTATTCAATAACTGAGTGAAAGGGCCTGTTGCACTTGTAGGGCACTATCAGTTTACACATCTTTTCCAAAAACTGGACATTGTTTTATCTTTTTTTAGGCAATCAAATCATTCTTTCCTTCTCTTCTGAATAGAAAGAGACTTTATTGCTTTTAGATTGCTCTTTGTGCCTTGAAATATTAGTGGTTTTTTCACAGAAGAACATGTGTTTTCCAGCTCAGTCCTTCTGATTGGTAAAAGCTTGCAAAGGGAGGAGGGAGAAATTGACAGGAACAGGTCCAATTCTAAATAGCCCAAACCTGCTGCTTACTATGCGCTCTGCCTTCCTAAGAATGGGAAACCAAATGACGAGACAAAAGATGAAAGTCAGTTTTGATGTGAAAGTCTGCTTTGGTGTCCTTAAAGTCTTACAGATTGCTGATATTAATTTACTAGAATTAATAGTGGTGTGTATTATAGCTAGAATAATCGCACTGAGTGCAATCTGCCAAAATTAAGCAAATTAAGTGTTTAACTTAAAGGATTTTTTTTCCTTCTCCTTCTTCCTCTTCTCCTTCTGTGTCTCTTCCTGAATACAGGCAGCCAGAGATTCAGGCCCCCAGATTTCTCTCTGCAGAGTGTACTTTACCTTTTGGATGGGACTTTAAAGACTTTAAACAGCTTGAGACTTATAGTTTGCCACAGGAGCATGTAGCAAATTCCTGTTTCTACTTTTTGAACCAGGAGCTGGAGTATAAGAGCCTCGCGCAGGAAGTCGCAGGTGGTGGGAGAGGGGAAATAAGGTCATTTTCAACCATGTACATTGAGGTTGTACCTTTAAAGTCAATTCTAAATTTAATTGAAAGCCGAGGGCAGAGAAGCCAAGATCGGAGCAATGTGGTGATTTATTCTGAAGCCTGTAAGAAGTCATGCGGCTGAATGTGGGATGAGCTGGGGCTTTAATAAAAATGGCACTGGGGAAGCCAGCGGGAAGAGGCACAAGAATGGAACTGGGTTAGATGAAGGATCTCCAGCCTGAAAGGGAGCGGGGGTCTGAGAGAGCAGTGTTTGCCCAAACTCTGCTGTTTTTACCATGATGGATGCACATAAGTAATCTGCATCAAAAGGAAAAACCGGGATCAGAGAGAAGCTACCAAGACGCTTTAGACAGTGAATTTTGCATGAAATCATTAAGGTTCCCAAATTGCAGAAAGGCTACGGAGTGAATGGCAATGAAAACTCATCTAATATTACATTTCTAGCTGAAATTTAGCTGAAGAAAATGACATGTTCCTTTATTAAAGCGCTATAGGACTTGACAGCAAAGCTCCCACACATTTCTATGGGTGGTATTGTGTACTAAATTATATTGGACCATTGATACAGAAAATCCATAATGTGTTTTCAGAGTCAAATCTGCCCTGTGGACAAATGGTTTGGGAGCAATCTTTCTAAGTTAAAAAATAAAAAAATAAAGGAAAACAGAAGCTTGTTAGCAGATGTTATATTAGAAAAAGGACTGGGAAGAAATTGTACTCCCGGGGTTCTAGGTTCTTTGACCTGAGGGAGGGTCTGGTTGTCCCTTCAGGGACAGAGATTACATGATTTATTCCTGTGACTCTAATTTATATATGCTCCTTTTTTTTCAGATCAATTTTACATCATATTTGACATCATCATCCTCGTTAACCTTAAACTTATTACAAACATATTACATGTACATAGTCGGACACTGAGACAATGCAAGAGAGAATCAAGAAGAAAATAAATGTCACTTGCAGTCTCACCATCCAGAGATAATCACTGTTCGCATCGGTCAGTCACACTTTCATTAAGAAAATATTCAAAGGACAAGAAGGTTTTACCAGGTACTTCTTCCTATTGAATAATGATTACATTTAGAATTTGGATGTGACAGTGGAGGCTCTTTAAAGTTTTTTAAACTAACTTTGGCTCTGTTCCTCTCTCTTCTTTCTAGTTGCCTGATTGGTGATACCAAGATTTATGCCGTCATAGAAGAAACCATACACAAAGCTCTTCTCTTAATCGTGTGCCGTGGCCACCAACTCTTGATCACCATCAAGTTTCCATTGCATGTGTGTGTTTGTGATCACAAGAGTTCATGTATTTTGTATTATTTGGATAAGGCTAGATACCAATAATAGAAATCTAAAAATTGGTATGGTTGGGGTACTGGAATTGTGAATGGATGTTTTTCTAAATATTTCCCTTATTTTTGTTAAAATATTTGTGCCACAAAGAAACTAGTATGGAAATAAATGTTGAGAGTGGAGAGGGGGCAGATGCGGAAGGGGAAGCAGGGGTGAGCCAATTCTAGAAACAAGCAGTTTTCATATGATTTTCTAGGTTCAAAACACAATAAAAATACTTTTGCATTTATGTTTACTGGATTCAAAAGTAAAAGACCTGGGTTCTAGTCCCACTGTTAGCAGCTGTTCATTTTTTCTGAGCTCCAACCTCCTCACTCATAAATGGTATGACAGCACTGCTCTTACCTAATTTATTTTACAAAAGATGTAAAAGAAAGTTGGAATGAGGCAATTATGCAGAGAAAGATGTTGTTTGACAATTATAATTACTTTTTTTGTTTTTAAAGATTTATTTATTTTTGCATACAAGAGCTGGGGTACAGGCCAGAGATGCGGGGGTTGGGGGGTAAGAGGATTCACCAGAGACAGAGTGGGGGACAAAACAGGCAGACTGACTGAAATACACTGCTGAGGGGAGCAGCGGGCGAGACAGGAGAGGTCTGTGCCATGTGGGTTGCTCCCTGGCCGGCCGGGGACTGAACTCTGCTGCAGAGGCTGTGGATTGCTTCACAGTGCGGTGCTTAACCCTTTGTGCCACGGGGGAGGCCCGACAATTATAATTATTTTTATTAGCCATAGAATGTCCAAAGTTTCTAGGAGATTTCCCTCATGGTCATATTGGTTCCATTAAATTGATGGAATTTAATATCCTCCTTTTAGGGAGTCAGGGTGGACCATGGGAATTTAGATATATATTTTTGGAGTCCGACATTATGTGTATTTGGGAAGCCTTGAACAATTGACTTTGGCTCATTGAACCTCAGTTTCCTGTTCAGAAGAAAGGCTTATCTTGCAGGGCTGCTAAAATAATCAGTAAAATACGTAAAGCACCACACATGAAGTTGGTCACACAGCAAGTGCCAAATCTATGTTGTTGCAATAACTGGGTCAGTTTTTGAAATATTCTCCCTCAGCTCCCCGTTCCCATAGTTCACATATAAAAATCTGAGAATATTTCGCTTAGGTGCTCTTGGTATAGTGTCTTTCCAGTATCTGGCAAAGTTTTCTGATTACTTGAGTAGCAAGTTCAATACCTTAGTTTTCTAAGAGATTCTGTTTGCTGATGATTCTACTCTGAAAGGGCACTTATGTACAGTGAAGACCAAGCAGAGTGGGACTTTGCTATAAGCTATCAGCCCAGACATAGGACTAAAAAGCCACAAGCCAATCCATACCAGGAAATACACACACAGCCAAAAGATTTTTGTCAGCATATTGTGCTTCTGGTAGTTTATTTGAAAGTATGGCTTGGACATTATCCAGAATTGGGCAAGCTCAGAGGCAGCAAAGCTGGAGACACTGTTCCCTGCAATTACCTTCAGGTTCAGCTTTCAGGTTGGGAGTTAGAGGGATGTGGGTTTGAATTCCAGTTTACTAGTTTAAGAAACCGCTGTTCCACTGCTGACAAGCTGAGTGACATGGTGTAAGTCAACCGATCTCTGCAAATCAATTTCTACATCCGTCCATTGGATAAAAACCAAAGTGCTATTTCAGAGACAAAAGAATGAATTGAGAAAATGAGTTAAAGGGCCTGGGTCTGGCATTTTGCAGGTTCTCAGAAAATGATAATTGTGGTTATTATTAGTAATAATGAGGTCGTCATCATTTTTTTCTTTGAGGGCTGCTCAGCATTGTGACAGCAAAAATGTATACAAATAAAGCCCTGAGTAAGTGTATGTGCTCACAGTGCTTCAGTATTGTGAAGACAGAAGCCATGAAGTCTATGTGGAGAGAATAAGACCAGTAGATGCTTCATAGAGAAATGTTTGATCCTTATCTTGAAAGACGAGTAGTTCTCAAAGAGGGAAAGAGGGAAGGCGGTTCAGGCAGAGGAGGGAGGACATATGGACACAAGTATGTTGCCCCTGTGTCTGGAGCCTAAAATTGCCACATGGATACCAATGGGGGAAGAGGAGCTACAACGGCAATGCTGCTCTAGTATGGAGATGGTATTGTACACAGTGCCACTGCCCTTGCTTTCTTTTTCTTTTTAGAAAACCTAACATTATTTTGTTTGATACCTTATTTATTTCCTTTTTTAAAAGAAAAAGAAATCTTCACCATCCATTGGACCTCACTTTATCCTTGCTCCCACCCCTACCCTCTGTCCCTCTGGTAACCTCAGCTCTGTTACCAAATTCCACTGCATTACTTTGATTCTGTTTTATCCATTCATTTGCTTTAGCAGCCACTGTAGCACAAGTTCGATCCTTGACCAGGGAGCTACCCTCATGGTGCAGCAGACCTCTCCTGTCTTGCCCACTGCTCCCCTCAGTAGTGTATTTCAGTAGATCCGCTTGTTCTGCTCCCCACTCTCTCTCTGGTGCATCCTCTCACCCACCCCTCACCTCTGGCCTACACCCTGGCTCTTGTATGCACAAATAGATAAATCTAAAAAAAACAATTGAGATCATATACTGTCTCTACAGGTGGGCTGACTTCAAGAGAAAGGCTTGAAATAAGCTACTGGTGTCAAGATTGTTCTTATTAGGAAAGCTACAGAGGATAGAAAAAATGTGTAAGTCATTGTGGGTGACCAGTGTGATAGATTTATGAAGAAAACCCCCTTTCCAGACCTCTTTTTCCTTTGCAAGGAGCCAACAGGGATTCTGTTCTCCACTTCCACCCTTCACCTTACCCCAGGTACCCTTAACATGCCACTCTCTTGCGTTCCCCTCCTGTTCATCCTGTGCCTGGGGAAGGAAAAGATGCAACCATTTACTTTTCATGGCTCTCTCCAGGGGGTTTGAATTTTGAGCCTTCACTTTCATTATGTAATGAAAACATATATTTCCTATGGTAAGAATTTTAGACAGCAGTGAGGAGGGAGAGATGGGGTGAGGATATGAGGATAGAGAGGACTAAGTGACTTCCACTGAGCAGTAATTACAGTGGAGAGTAGAAGACCATTCTCAGACCTCTGGGGCCTAGCTGGAAGCATTTCATTCAATAATCATTTAGTATTGAGAGCTGTGTATGCAGGACACTGCTGGGTTTGGGGAAAATACAAAGTAGAGTGAGGGGGGATGGTATAGGAAGAGGGATGAGACCTGTACACATATGTGTGATAGAAGGAACTGGGGTGGGGGTTTTGAAAGACAAAGAGATTAGATCAAACTTTAGCAACTGGGCCAAAGAAACAGCATTTGAAAGGTGGTCTTGAAAAACTGAACTGACATGGAAATCCCAGAAGAGGGATTACTGGTTCCTCCTTCCCATCCTTGCTACCTCCCTTGTCCTGTCCCCTTGAAGCAATGAATCCAATCCATTGTGTGCAGAGAACAATTTCAAATATTTGATGAATATTACATAGATAAAGTTGAACCAGGATATGCTTCAGGGTGTGTGTGGTTTAAAACAAATTGTATTTTTGCATAGGTTACCTTCATCCCCTCAAACCATACCAGAAGTAAATAAATATTTGCTTCTAATTACAGGATTAATAAACAAATATCATTTAATTATAAAAAATTCAATCATTATAGGTATAACAGAGCTTCCTTTGAAACCACCACCTCCAAACCCACATTTACTTCTAGAAATATATTGTTCTGCATGAGGGTTTGTGGTTACATAGTTGTATCTTACCATGTATTCTTTCTACAATCTGCCATTATCACTCAAAATTTATTATTTTTTATTTTTGTGTAGAAAAACTGGGATGTAGGCCAGAGGAGAAGGGGCTAAGAGTATTCACCAGAGACACACTGGGGAGCAGAACAGGTGGATCTAGTGAAATACACTGCTGAGCAGAGCAGGGGGTGAAACAGGAGAGGTCTACTGTGCCATGTGGGTTAGCTCCCTGGCTGGGATCGAACTCAGGCTTCAAACTCAGGCTGTAGAAGTGATAGCACTGAAACTTAACCCCAAGACCAGGACCATCTCTCAAAATTAAAAAAAAAATTATTAGTTTTTTTCCCTTACATCATATGACCCATGAACCATCACCATAGTCCCTTGTGCTCTTTCCTTCCCTGTTTTGACCCTCTCTCTCCACCTCCTTTACTGCATGCATAAATCTATGGTCAGCTTGCTAGTTCTGACTTTTTCTTGACCTTTTGTTTGGTTTCTTTATAGTCTGCAAATAAGTGAGACCATCAGATATTTATCTTTCTCCTTCTGACTTATTTTACTTAGCATAATCCTTTCCAGCTCCATCCATGTTGCCACAAATGGCATGAGTTTGTCTTGTTTGATGGCTCTATCACTCAAAATATTTTGGAGCTGACTCTAAGTCACTTCACAGAGATCTAGTCTCATTCTTTTAAATCCTGCTTAGGTGTATCTAGAGATACTTTTGGAAACACATTCCATAACTCTTTCCAAACTTTTCTGATGAGAAGAATGACAAAGATACATTCAGGCCTTTCCCAAGAGTGTTTCCACAGGAGGTTGGAGAAATATTTTGCAACAAATATCCCAAGTGATTTTATAATTAAGTAAATTTGGATACTCTATCACGCTTTCTTTATTTAATTATTTTCCTGTCAAATGGTGGTTAAGTAGTTTGAATTTTTTATATTACAAGCAATGTGCAGTGCTCATCTATTTATGGACCTCCTAGTGGATATGTTATTTTTCTGATGCCAATACTGAGAAATGGAACTGATGAGTCATGTAGTATGCACATTTTAATATTTATTAGATATTGCCAAATTACCTCCTAATGTGACTGTAGCAAAGTGTGGTACCCATCATTGTCACATCAACATTTAATCTTATATTAAAAAGAAATTTTGTCTAATCTATCATCATGTCCTAACACTGCATTTTATCAGAGTTCATCATTATATCCTGCCTCTACCTGTTTTTTCTTTGCTATTCAAATTAGGAGAAGTAGCTAGAGCTCACCCAGATACTCAAGTGAGAAATTTGGGTGGTTTCTTTGTTTCTTGTTCTTCTCACTCTCCCGTACTAACTGGTCATAAAGTTTTAGTTAACTTTTAGCTTTAATATCTGTAGGCTCCTAAATGTCTTTCATTCCTACCTTATTCAATTCTCTCTTTGTTTTTCCTTTAGACAATGCAATAAATTCCTTGGGGAGCTTCCTGTTCTTCCTTCCCCTCCTCCTAATATGCAATGTATTAATTATACCAATTCACTGATTGCGACTTTTTAATGCCTACCAGTTGCCGTCAGAATCAAACTGAGACTAATGAATTTGCAAAGAATATGAAACTAACCATTTTTGGCCAACTTTTATCAAAGTCCTGCTTGATATGCTATCTATATAGAATTATTTGAAGACATATAGCTTATCAATTCCTGTAGCTGTTCTAGATTTTATTCATTGAAAAAAACATAAGCATCACTTGGTTAATAGTATTGTGGTTCCCTACTTCTGCTTTTTATGAGTTGTTATTTTCCATGTGTTTCTTCCTTTTAAGAAACACTGCAAGAAATTATTTCTATAGTTACCAAATTTAAACAAGGCTTTATTTACATATGTAAGTAAGTATATTTTCATACAAATCAAATTGAAATGAATAAGAAAATTCCAAACTTAATCATCTACCCAGGATATCTTTTCTGGCTATTTTTACCTATTATATATTGCATAACCCCAGACCTACTTACTCATCAACCCTGCATGATGCAAGCTTTTTTAAGCCTCTGTGCTGTATTCTCTGCCTGGACATTCCCCCACCCATTTCCTTTTTTTCAAATTTTTTTTTAATAGAGGCATGTTTTATTTATTTATTTGTTTGTTTATTTGTTTGTTTTGTTTATACATGCACTGGGTACAGTCAGAAGTGCAGGAAGGTGAGAGAATTCACCAGAGCCAGAGCAGGGAGCAGAGCAGGCAGAAGGACCGAGGTACACTGCTGAGGGGAGCAGCGGGCGGCAGGAGAGGTCTGTGCACCATGTGGGACCCTCCTCTAGTGGCCGGGGAGCAGCCGGGGATTGAACCGGTGCCGCAGAGGCCGTGGGCAGCTTCGCAACCCAGAGCTCAACCGCTGCGCCACCGGGGAGGCCCTCCCCCACCCATTTCTTGTTAAACTGAGGGAGTCTAACTCAGTCAGAAGACCAACTCAAAGTCATTCCAGATAAAGCTGAGTTGCTCCTTCCTCTGTTCTCCACAGCATAGTATATGTCAATCTTAGAATTTCTTACCTGCTTTGCAGATACTTGTTTTCATGAGTCTGCCCCTCCTCTAGATTGTGTGATTCTCTAAGGCAGGACATTTGTCTTCTTCATTTTTATACCCCTCATATTGCCAATAGAAAATGTGGACACCACAGTGGTTGTTCACTGAATATTTATTGCACAAATGAATATTTAACCTTACTTCTTTTTCATATGAACAGAAACATGTTTTAATTGTCCTTTCACTTATTATAGTCACTTACAAGTCCTGCAATGGCCATAATGGCCCAAAATGTCATTATTTCCATGGACAGCTGCAAAAGCAAAAAAAGAGATAGCTGGAACTGTGAAGAACATTTCACCCATTGGCCTTGGTCATATGTGGTTGAATAATGTGGTCAGCCTGCTGTGCCTGAAGCTTTCCTTCTGCCTTACAGCTTGGGTTGTGGGTAAGAGCAGAGGCTGGATTGGGGAAGTTGTAATACAGTCATATATTGCTATGCACAATGAGAAATGCACCTTTAAGTGACATCCTCATTGTGCGAATGTCATAGAGTATAATTACAGAAACTTAAATGCCTTCTACACACCTAAGTATATATAGATGGTCTAGTCTATTGGAATCACCGTTATTATGTGGTTGACTGAAACGTTACGGGATGTGTGATTGCCCACTACATCGTGTTTTCTTTTGCAAGAACCACCTCTTCCTAGGAAAGCTCACAAACCTTGCATATGAAGTTACACTAAACAAAAGAACTGTTCTCCGAGTTTATTTTTAATCCACTGGGAACATACAAATTAAATCCCACTAGACTATACAGGCTTTTTTTTTTAATCTTTAACAAAGATTTTCCATTATAAGATGAAGTTGTGTCCCTTGACAAGTAAGATAACATACCTTTGTTTTTTTGTCCTAAGTATGAGATATTACAGATACCATAAAATGTATTTTGAATAAGAAAGCAAATTTTTTTTTTTTAAAGATTTATTTATTTATTATTTATACAAGCACTGGGTACAGTCAGAAGCGCGGGAGGGTGAGAGAATTCACCAGAGCCAGAGCAGGGAGCAGAGCAGGCAGAGGGACCGAAGTACACTGCTGAGGGGAGCAGCGGGCGGCAGGAGAGGTCTGCGCGCCATGTGGGACCCTCCTCTGGTGGTCGGGGAGCAGCTGGGGATCGAACCAGCGCTGCAGAGGCTGCGGGCAGCTTCGCAACCCAGCACTCAACCGCTGCGCCACCGGGGAGGCCCCGCAAATTTTTTTTTTTAAAAGAAAGAAAGCAAACCTAGGACCTGCCATAATTAATACAATAAAATGAGGAGCAACTGGATGTGGAAAGAAGAAATCTCCATTAGAGCCGAATAGATGATCCATGGCTATAGTAAAAGCATAATAAAACCAATGATGGTACCTAGACTGCTTGGAGAGGGCAGCGGGAGAAGGCAAGATGGAGGCTGATACCTGCTGATCACTGGAAAGACCTTATTCTTGACTTTGGGATAGGGTTTCCCAGTAGGCCTTAATTAACTACCAAAGAGTTCCATTTGGAGATTTTTCATGATGATTTTAAATTGGAGTTTTTCTCAATTTTGAGAGCAAGTTTCTGTGTATGATTGAATCAGTGCCAAATTGTGCTACTTTCATTTTACCCAGCTAACAAGAAAAGATCACTAGTAGACCTGGTGCATGAGCTCTGTAGTACCATGCAAAGGCGGAGGCATTCCACAGCCAGCTGTGGAAGAAAGATTCACAGAAAAGCAGTGAGAAACTGGGTCAACCAGCATCCAGTGGCCTGGGCATGGGGACCATGACAACCTACTACAGCATGTGTTCTTGAGGAACTGTGATTTGGTTTCAGCAAAACATCACCAGCTATCACGTTAAATTAGTGTTCATTTGAATTCCCTTGATTTTGTGATTTGGTTTGCAGTTAAGTTTATTTTCACTTTATTGTTGCTTAGGTTCTATGTGTTTAAGGTGATAATACTTACATAAATTATAATAGCTAAATAAGATTATAATAAAAAGTAGTCTGAGCCAGTATCGGCTCCCGAAGCATTTGGTATTTTATTTTGTTTCTCTTTTGTAAGAGGTTTCCCTTCTCAAGCAGCTGAGAACTCTGCTCCCAGAACAGAAAAACTGGAGCAATTTCCAAGTAGACAAATGAGAGGGAGGGAACTGGGGCCATTTGAAAGGCCAGATGATATTAATTGTCCAATATGAGCAAAGTGCTTACATATGAAACCTTATTTCATCCTCAGAACCACATTATTCCAATTTTACAGATGGACACAAAAAGTCTCAGAGGAATTAAGGAAGTTATGCCAGGTCACATCTAGGTAAGGGCTACAGTTAACATTCCACCCCAAATAAGTATAACTCAAAAGCTAGCTCTCCAGCCTTCCTTGTCTAATTTTCAGTTTCACTTTTATTCTCATGTCAAAGTTATACATGCCCATAGTTTAAAGAATGAAATGATTCCATAAAATACAAGGAAATGTGGTCATTCTGTACCCCTCTGGCCCCCACTTCTCTGATTCATTTTCAGATATCAACGGCTATTTTTTATCTATCTCCATGTTTCTATATAACATAATTACATTGTCACTTCTTTTTTTTAAATTAATTTATTTTATTTATATAAGCACTGGGTACAGTCAGAAGTGTGGGAGTGTGAGAGAATTCACCAGAGCCAGAGTGGGGAACAAAACAGGCAGACTGACGAAATACACTGCTGAGGGGAGCAGCGGGCGGCAGGAGAGGTCTGCGCGCCATGTGGGACCCTTGCAGGTGGCTGGTGACCAAACCGGCGCTGCAGAGGCTGCGGGCAGCTTCGCAGCCCAGTGCTCAACAGCTGCGCCACCAGGGGAGGCCCTACATTGTCACTTCTTGATCTGTCAGGTGTGAAAGCAGCATTTCACAATCGAATAGGAAGATGCGCCCTCTGTCCCCCTACCCTCATCACATCCCACCACACATCCCCCTTCTCATCCCTTTTGCCTTCAAATGTAATGATGTCACAACTTTTGTTTGGCCAGGTTTACTCTGCAGTGACTAGTCACATCTCGGTGGTTTGTAAATGACTTTGCTTTTTCTTTTCTACATTATTTTGTTTTATGCTATTTTTAATTTTTTTTAATTTTATTTATTCATTCATTCATTCATTCATTTGTTTGTTTGTTTATTTATTTATTTATTTATTTATTTATTTATTTATTTATTTATTTATGCAAGCACTGGGTACAGTCAGAAGCGCGGGAGGATGAGAGAATTCACCAGAGCCAGAGCAGGGAGCAGAGCAGGCAGAAGGACCGAAGTACACTGCTGAGGGGAGCAGCGGGCGGCAGGAGAGGTCTGCGCGCCATGTGGGACCCTCCTCTGGTGGCTGGGGAGCAGCCGGGGATTGAACCGGCGCCGCAGAGGCCGCGGGCAGCTTCGCAACCCAGCGCTCAACCGCTGCGCCACCGGGGAGGCCCTTATGCTATTTTTTAATTTGCTTTTTTTCCCCTATGTGTTTTGTTTTCTTTTAGTCAATTCAATCTGTACTCTTTCGTATTTATTTCCTCTCGAGATGTTCAGGTATATCACATATTTTATCTCCCTGAAGATTATCTCCTGGGGCATTATAATTTGTACCAATATGGACTTGTCTCCCTCAGAAATTCCTTTCACATTCACTCCGCAAATTCCCTTCTCCATTCCCCAGCTTCCCACATCCACAGCTTTCTCTTTTTGTTCAGCTGATCAAATTCTAGTTTTCCTGGAAAAAGTTCAGAGAAGTAAATGTTTTCAAAAGTTGTTATACTGAAATATCTTTATCCCTTCTGTCATGCATGGTAAATTGCTATGATTTTGTACATTTGTTTCAATCACTATATTAATGTTAGCGGCTACCAGTCTTATCTGCTTATATTGAAATAGTTAGGGGTTTGCAGATTGAGGTTCATTGGGGCACCTTGTGGCTAGACTTTTTAGTTGGGGGAAACTTCAGGCTTTTTCTCCTGGGAGTGTCAGTCAGTGATGACCTGTCCACTTTTCAGTTAGACTGAGGCATGGCGGGAGCTGAGCGTACACAGAGCCTGGGGGTGCTGGTGTGGTGGGTATGCGGGAAGTCACAGATCTTCATTTAGCCAACTTTAGACTTAGCACATACAATATTTTTGCCCTCAGTTTACTGGGTCTTTCAGGGCCTTGGTCTCGGAGAGGGATTTCTTCGAGAATTTCGTTCTCAGGAAATACAACTTGTCTTTTGCAGGGATGGGGAAGCACTGTCACCCAGGTATTTAAGGTAGATGGAGGGACTTGGGAGTCCCCTAGGAGAATCAAAATAATTTTAAACATATGAAAAAAATTGTGGTTTGGACTTGATTTTTTTGATTAAGTAAATACTTAATCAAAATAAAATACTTCAAGGCAAAAAAAAAAGAAAGAAAAACCTTTTTTTTTTTTAAAAGATTTATATATTTAGGCATACAGACTGACTGAAACACACTGCTGAGGGGAGCAGCGGGTGAATCAGGAGAGGTCTGCTGCGCCATGTGGGTAGCTTCCTGGCCGGCTGGGGCATCGAACTTGTGCTGCAGAGGCTGCAGACAGCTTCATAGTGTTGTGCTTAACCCCTTGTGCCACCAAGGAGGCCCGAAAAAACATTTTTTTTTTTTATAGAGGCATGTTTTATTTATTTATTTGTTTGTTTGTTTGTTTTGTTTATACATGCACTAGGTACAGTCAGAAGCGCAGGAGGGTGAGAGAATTCACCAGAGCCAGAGCGGGGAGCAGAACAGGCAGAAGGACCGAAGTACACTGCTGAGGGGAGCAGCGGGCGGCAGGAGAGGTCTGCGCACCATGTGGGACCCTCCTCCGGTGGCTGGGGAGCAGCCGGGGATCGAACCTGCATTGCAGAGGCTGTGGGCAGCTTTGCAACCAGGCGCTCAACCGCTGCGCCACCAGGGAGGCCCCGATAAAACATTTTTAATCTCGGTGTTCAATAATAACTATTAACTTTTTGGTGTATTTTCTTCTAATCTTTTTTTTTTTGAAGATTTATTTATTTATGCATACAAAAGCTGGGGCACAGGCCAGAGATGCAGGGGGTGAGAGGATTCACCAGAGACAGAGTGGGGAGCAGAACAGGCAGACTGACTGAAACATACTGCTGGGAGGAGCAGCAGGCGAGATAGGAGAGGTCTGCTGTGCCATGTGGGTTTCTCTCTGGCCAACTGGGTATTGAACTCGTGCTGCAGAGGCTGAGGATTGCTTCATAGTGTGGTGCTTAACCCCTTGCACCACCAGGGAGACACTCTTCTAATCTTTTTTATCTATGTGTGTTTGTTTAATTTCTACAAACAAAATCATGATGATACAATGAATATAGCTTCTTAATTGTTTTCCGCTTAGTGCTAGACCTTAGGAGTTTTTCAGGAATCACTTTTAAAGACTCTTAGCAGCTTTCTGTTGGTAAATGCTTCTTGGAATCTAAGAACAAATGTAACAATTAGTAAATCAACCCTTGAATTTGGAGGTCAAATCCTGCCCATGTCTCTACTTTATCCTTTTAAGTTAGTTCATAGGGAAAAGGAGATGTTTAATGAAAAGATGTAAAATGCCCTTAAACCCACCAAAGAGAATTAGGAAATACACTTGGCATTTTTAGTACATTCCTCTTCACTAGTGAAACCAATTGTTGAATGTGTCAGGAACACTTTGTGAGAAGGGGAAAAAAGAATTAATTTGTTATCAAAAGGTAATAGGATGAGGCTTTGCTAACTCAATTCTATTGTTCAGAGGAATTAAGTTCAGCAGATCATATGCTACTTGCATTGACAGAAAACCTAACAGGATCATCACAGACTGAAGATAAAAGAAATGCACTTTTCCTGATACAGGACGTGAGGGTAGGTTTTGACCTTTTTTTTGACTTGAGGAATTCCTTTCCCTATATTTTTTCCTTTGCCACCACTCTACCAGACTCCGCCCCCGCCCCCCCCCCAAACAACAACAGCAAAACACCCCTTACACCTTGTCTTGTTAATGTATGGATAGGACTCACTAAAATAGACATTCTAGGAAGAGTATCCCTTTGGGATACATCTTTAATAGTCATACATGAGCCAATTTGAAAGACCTGGACAAATTACATAGTCTAACCAGTACTATACGGACCTGCTCTTCCTTATGCTTTATTTTGAAGAGTTATATATTATTTAAGCAATTGTGTACAGCTTCCTGCTTATAGGTAATTGGATTTATCAGGATGTCTTGGTTAATCAAAAGGAATAAGGGCATGATTGCCCTGACTAAGTGTGTCAAAAGCGTACTATTGAAAATGCAAACTGTTCAATATTGCCGTGATGGTGGTTTGAATGGTGTCACATCTGGTATGAGTACCATAGAGCGATACATTCTGGAAACCATTGGCAAGGGGATTTGTCAATCACCTCACCTTCCATAATTCTCTGGGGCCCTCACCCATTTTCTTTCTCATATTCTTCTTTCTTCTCTCTTTCTTTTCTGATTACCTGTGCTCCGGACTAGGCAATGGGAGAGTCTCCGGGTCTAAGCAATTGTTGATAGTAAATATAAAGCATTGTTTTTTGAGGTGTGGTGGCCTGGTTCAACCCAGGGAATTAAATCTGGTGTGATAGAAAGAGTGTAACTAGAGAACAAAGGTCCCAGCTGCTCATTCTTGCTCATCATCATTCTTTTTTTCTTTTTAAAGATTTATTTATTTATGCATATAAGAATTGGGGTACAGCCCAGAGGTGTGTGTGGGGGGTGAGAGCAATCACGGGATTCAGAGTGGGGAGCAGAACAGGCAGATCTACTGAAACAGCTGAGGGGAGTAGTGGGCTAGACAGGAGAGGTCTGCTGGGCCATGTGGGTATCTCCCTGGCTGGGGATCAAACTTGTGCTGCAGTGGCTGCACAGAGCTTCATAGGTTGTGTCTTAACCCCTTGCGCCACCAGGGAGGCCCCTCATCATCATTCTTATCCTTTGTACCTTAGGCAGGTATCACAGGTTTCTTTAGACTTACTTGCTTACTCTTTGTGCCAAAGTATCTTGTGATGCATTATTTCAGAAGTGGTTTCTATTCTTTGTCACGTCATGAAGTCAGAACCTATGTAAGCTAAAGCAGGTTATTTAACTACTCTGTGCCTCTGTTTTCTCCTCTAAATTGTGGTGATAATAGTAGAGACTACTTCATAGAACTGTTGTGAATAATCATTTATTCATTAACTCAATCATCTGTTCATTAGTTACTGAGCCCTACTATATTCTATACATTATTTTTATTCAATGAGATAATTCATACATAGTGTTTAACACAGTGCCTGACATGTTAGGAGTATCACTGCACATTAGCAAACATTATTCTCACAGAGAAATGCTTTACGCTATTATTAACATTACCATATTTTCTAAATACGGTACTTTCTTCAGCTATCTGATTGAATGCCTTCAGATGCAAACACAAAAGGAAAAATGAAAAATAATGAAACATTTTATTTCTCTCTCCATTCTGTAGGTTCTTCTTCTTTTTTTTTTAAGATTTATTTATTTATGCATACAAGAACTGGGGTATAGGCCAGAGGTGCAGGGGTGGGACAAGAGGATTCACCAGAGAGAGGGGAGAAGAAAAGGCAGATCTACTGAAGTACACTGCTGAGGGGAGCAACAGGTGAGACAGAAGAGGTCTGCTGTGCCATGTGGGTCACCTCCCTGGCCAGGGATCAAACTCATGGTGCAGTGGCTGCCAATAGCTTCATAGTGCTGAGACTTAACCCCTTGCACCACCAGGGAGGCCCCTCTTTCTATAAGTTCTTGAAGACTTGCTACGACTAGTCTTATTAAGGTAATCTTTCCCCAGTGCAGATGATAAGACCTGGCTCATGGTGGATTTCCTCACCAGTGTTGAATGAATGAAACTATGACTTCCATTTTTCAGATTGAGTATAGGAGAATCAAGCTCAAGTTAACCTCCCCCACCCAAAAAAAATCCATCTGAGGGACTCATTTCTAAGTTGGCATCCATGGGTAGTTGTCAGCACAGTGCAAACATTCTTTGCATGTCCATGTGCCTTCTTTTCATGAGACATTCCTTTCCTCCCTCTGGGCGTTATGAAGGTAGAGCCAGGCAAGTTCTTTGGCCCTTTTCCTGGACTGTGTATCTCATACCACAGTGCACCAAGACCTCCCTTTTTAACCACTTGCTCAGCATGGACAGATACCCCCATCCTTAGCTGGAGGGTCTGCTGCCCATTGCCTAGGTCAGCAGACTGTCCTCTCTCACATTTGCATTTGGACTTTCTTCCCCCCCCCGTTCAAATGATTCCATTGCTTACTATGTGGTGCTATTACATTGCCTCTGAAGGAAGGACTAAGTAGAAGGAATAATCCAAGAGAAATAAAGATGAAGTAAAATTTTTGGAGGTGACTACATAGGGAACGACAAGCAAAAAACCATAGGGAGGAAGAGTGGTGGAGACAGAGCATCCACCCGTTCACACAGAAAAGTTAACAAAAAAACAATGTCTTAAAGTTTTCATAAAGTTAAATGTATTTAATTATTTTACACTGAGGGTAAGAACTCTCAACAGCTTTTGAATTAGCATGTTCCTTCTTTTATGAGTTGGTGGCAATGAAATAAAGAGTTGGTAAGTTGGTTCATAATTTTATTATTATTATTATTTTAATGAAATTGTGTTGGTCTGGGAAAACCCAATGCCTGGCTGAGAGGTTAAGAACCCTTAATGTCTTTAGAGTCAGAGTTTACTTTGAAACATCACTTTGTGTCCTTGGGCAAGTGACTTAACCTTCTGGGCTTCAATTTCCTCATCTGAAAATAATAAGAAGTGCCTCACAGAGATTAAAGAAGACAATGAAAGGCACATGCTTAGCACAACACAGAGAGCGGAGATCAGTAAAGTTAGTTTTATTATTATTAATCTATTGACAGGAGAAATTTACTAGTATTTAGGGATTTGTTAAGGTGAATAGGACTAGGTTAACCTGCGGAGTGGGTTGTAAATGTAGGCAACCTGGTAAACATTTAAGACAACAGCGTTGTTTTTTCTCTAGTGTAATTAGAAATATAATGATTTGGTGGCAGGAGTGTTTTCACATCTCAGTTCTGTAATGCACAGCAGAGAGACCTTGGAAATTGGCCTTGGGGGCTCATAACTGCCTTACCTGTAAGATGGAAATGACAATGTTCACTATGCAGGGTTGTTGGGAGGTGCTGTTTTCAATCATGGCTAATAATAATGGCCTAGCACAATATCTTGTTGT
Organism: Talpa occidentalis; assembly: GCF_014898055.3. NCBI lineage: Eukaryota > Metazoa > Chordata > Mammalia > Eulipotyphla > Talpidae > Talpa > Talpa occidentalis. The sequence goes on from NW_023604295.1 coordinate 29,058,826, forward strand.
TGGCATAATTAATCCTCACAACAATCCTTTAAGGCAGATTCTATTATTATCCCCTGTTTAAGGTCACAGGTGGCAGAGCCCAACTCTGAACACTGACTGGCCTCAGAGGCTACTCTCTTAACCAGTAAGCAACCCTCTAAAGAGAAAGACGCCCTGTGGAGATGTTCTGAGGATGCTCACAAGTGAATAAGATCTGGGAGGAGATGCAAATTACAAAGGTAAGGGCATCTATTTGGAGAGTGAAAACGTTTCCTAGTGTCCAGTTTATAATATGTATATTTCTGAGAGGGCATAATTTGAATTTGTTAAATCTCTATGTACACTTACTGTAAGCATCTAACAAACATTTGTCTGGTGGGTCAGTGCCCAGTTTGGGGTGAATATACCTCCCTTAAAATAAGAGCCTGAAGGCAGAATCCCTACCTTCAGGAAGCAGGTGAGCATGAGGGGAGTCAGACACACCACTGCCTTGCAGGGAGAGAAGTTTGGATGCTGAGCTCCAGTGCTCAGAGTTGGAGCACTAGGCAGGGGTTAAAGGGAAATTGCTGGCGAGCTGTCTCGAAGGAACTGTTTCCAGAACAGATTATTTAAAACTGAGTATTAAAATTTAACCATGTGAAGATGAAATGAAGCTTTCTAGGAGAAAGGCTGCCAACTGGCAGCTTGCTTTTGGTCAGTAGATGTGTTTTGATTATTCATAATTGAATTACTAGCTGACATTAAGAAACTATGAGATTTCACATAAGCATGAAGATTTTAGGCTTCTCCAGAAAAATTAATTAGTTCTAGAGGCTGTGAGCCTACATTCCTGCCTGACCACAGTTGCAGGCCCAGGTAAGGCCACCCCTCTGAATGGGGCAGCTGTTAGTGCTGTGCTGTCCAGAGCTTGCTACTCTTCTCTGGAAGTAGGGCCTGAGAAGCAAAGAATGACGTGTTGTCTGTACTGATGGCTGCTGGAGGCACATAAAATTTCTGACATGGTGTATCAGAAGAACAGCCGAATAAACTGATTAAAAATCTTAATGGATTCATAGATGGCCAGTTGATAATATGAAATAATAGAATAATTATAAGGAATGATGATAGGGAGCACTAGTCTCTCTCTCTCTCTCTCTTTTTTTTAAATAATCATTTATTTATGAACACAAGAACTGGGGTACAAGCCAGAAGTACAGGGGGTGAGCGGATTCATCAGAGACAGAGTGGGGAACAGAACAGGCAGTCTGACTGAAATACACTGCTGAGGGGAGCAGCGGGTGAGACAGGAGAGGTCTGCTGTGCCATGTGGGTTAGCTTCCTGGCCAGGGATCGAACTCGTGCTGCAGTGGCTGCGGATAGCTTCATAGGTTACGTCTTAACCACTTGCACCACGAGGGAGGTCCAGAAGGGAGTTTCTTTTACCTTAATTTTCTAAGACCTAAATGTGAAATCTGTATACTTGAAAACAATGATCCTCTCGCTTTGCTCCTTTTGAAAATAATGATGCACAGGCCACATCCTACGCCAATTAAATGAAACCCAAGCGTCTGAATAGTTTCCAAAATCTCACCAGGTGACTGTTAAGCAGTTAATTTTGAGAGGCTGAGGTGTGGTGTCTCTTTTCCTTAGTCTCCCTGAAGCAAGTCTCCTCTCCAGGGACTTGCAAGTCAAGGCCAGGCTATCTTTCAGCCAACAGCTTCCAGAGTCATAGGAAAAAAGCTCCAGTTTCAGTCCACTTGGTGTTTGTTCCTGGGTTCAGAGGAAAACCCAGTTCGAAGCCTCAGGGAGAAACCACATCCTTGCTTGCTGAAGAGATTTGCTGCTTTTTTTTTTTTTTTTTTTTTTTTTCTTTTGGCGCCTGAAGCATTTTTACCTGAGGGTTCTGACAATTTAAATAATTGGTGAGCTATAACTATTCTGGCTGACAGAAGTGTGGTTTAATTAATACCAATGAGTTGTAAAAACATGTAACAAACAGGCTCCTGGCTGAAGATATTTGGATGGGGGGTGGGGGGAGAGAGAAAGAGAGGAGAGGAGGAGAAAGAGGGAGGAAGAAGGAAACTTCTTGGCTAACGCCCTCATTTTATTCCACTGACTTGTTAACGTTTTGATCAGGTCTCTTCCCTCTGTATAGCATCTTAGTGAATATGACCGTGTCTCCAGGTGTCTGGGTTCTTTTCTATGACTATTTTATGCACAATAATTTGTTACAGCATAAAATAGTTTTTCATAGAAGGATTTTTGTGAAAAAGGCTTGCCAAAAAATATCCCCAGCTATCTAAACTCAATCAATACTTTGATAAGCATTCCTGAATTCTCTAGTCCCCAAGAGGAAATATCAGTGAAAGTGGTAGTCTTATACTCATAGAAATTCATTGTAACAATACTTTTTGGCCAACATATAAATGGATCATATAAAAATGATGAAAAGTAAAGACTTCCTGAATTCCCCTCCCCCAACCCCTTAATCATTTCATGTCTTGGACCTTAAGTTCCTTCTGGGAGATTTATTTATTTATTTATTTTTAAGATTTATTTTTTATTTATTTATATAAGCACTGGGTACAGTCAGAAGTGCGGGAGGGTGAGAGAATTCACCAGAGCCAGAGCAGGGAACAGAACAGGCAGACTGATGAAATACACTGCTGAGGGGAGCAGCGGGCAGCAGGAGAGGCCTGCGCGCCATGTGGGACCCTCCTCCGGTGGCCGGGGAGCATCTGGGGATGGAACTGGCGCTGCAGAGGCTGTGGGCAGCTTCGCAACCCAGCGCTCAACCACTGTGCAACCAGGGAGGCCCCCTTCTGGGGGATTTAAACCAGAAATTTTATGAGTTACAAATTTAGCAACTCTAACTTCTCTGCTAAGAAATAATGTTTGGGTGCAGCTCTTATTTCTGGGGCAGATCACATACCTACTTGTTTGATACTTCAAGAAAATGAGTCAAGATACGGTCTTACATTGGGGAAACTTGGCAGTCGCTGGTTAACTGAAGAAGTTTTGGAGCTAGTCAGAGTGTTGAGTTGTCTTCAGCTTGAAAAATGATTTTGTTGTAACATATGTTAGCTGGAGCAAAAAATAATACAGTAGGAGCTATGCGTCTATCAGAGTGACTGACAGATTGAAATTCTCTAGAAAAATAGATTATTTTCCCTCAAAGAGAGTAAAGTTTTGGTTTTCAAAGTCAATCAGGAAACTAACAATTTGGACAGGAGAGGATTAGCTTCTCTTTTTTAAGACAGTATATTTCTAATGATTTTTATGGAGACTATAATAAGGATCAAGAAACAAAAGCTTGATATGGACATGTTTTTAGCTAGTAGATTGAAAAGAAATAATGGCATGAAATAAAGTGGCTTTTTTTAAACACTGACAAAGTTCTTATATCTTTTATTTTTTCTGAAATAAAATTGATAAATGAAAAAATCTGTAACAGTTCAGTTCTCCAAAACTAGCTTAATTTTTTTTTGTGATGAAAATTTTACCATACACAGGTTGCACATATTTTTTATTTTTATGTGAAGATTCAAGTTTATATAACAACCTTGCAAATGAGTATTTGCAAGTATATATCACAAATACTGATTTGTGATATATGTATATATAGTGTTAAATGTTAGTTTTCAGTAATAAGACATTTTCCTGATATTCAGGTGTCAGTACAAAATTTAAAATGTGATATATATATATATTTTTTAATACTGGTGTCTCCTCTGAGACTATAGGGCAAACACTAAACACATTTGTAACAATATTTAGAATTTTTTTGATAAGGAATGGGAAGGTTCCCCCACATGTCTGCCTGCCATCTAGTCTTTAATTCCCTTTCCATAAAAAAACATGTATGGACTTGAGTCAAAAATAGTTCAACGTGTGGAAGAAAGTTTCTGATACGAAGAGCACTCTCTCATTCTTCCTTGAGGCATGGAATGTCATCTAGATGTTCTCTGAGTAACCAGCATAATTTTGTGTAGTTTCTGTAATTTTGAATGTTTTTGGGGGCTATCTCTATCTTTTTCCCTCTTCCCGAGAGGAGGGTGTGTTTCCTAAGCAATGATGTTGCTACTGCCATTTGCAATATTCTTGTCTGTCAAGCTTCAAACTCTGTCTCTCCCTTCTTCAGCTGGGATTCAATTCAGGTTTCATGGACTCGCTTTGCTTTTAGGAGTGGCCTTGCAACCCTCCCCTTCCTGAACAAATTCTGGGTCCTTCCCAGAACCACTTACCTTCTAGGTCTAGTTGGTGTCGGAGTCTACACTTGCCTACTGTAATTCTGCATGACTCGCCTTTCTCTCTAGGCTGTTTGTGAAGGTTGTCTTGTTCACTGCTATCTTCACAGTGCCCCCAAACAGGGCCCGGCATATAGCAGCACTCAATTAACGTTGGCGGGATTATTAAAGAAATGAAAGGTCTAATAAAGAATGGTCAGGTGATGGAGGTGTAACAGAGGCATAAATTAGGAAAAAACCTGTGAAATCCGATTAGCAGTTCGGTTAGCAATGCCAGTCGACTACACAGCTCCCCTCCATGGGAAGTGAGAAAGGAGACATCGGTGGTCTGCACATTTAGCTTTGGAAATGACTTCCTTTAAATCTGTCTCTTCCTTTCATCTCCATTAAAGAGCCTCCCTGGATCTATAATAGACAAGAATATAAAAGCATCATTCTCTTTCTCATCCCATCCTGTTTACTCAGCAACCCCAGCCCCCGCCTTTGCCTCAGCCCACATGTTCTCTATTAATAAGAGTAAGGAGAGGCCAGCCTCACCCAGCACAATTTCCCCCCTTTCTTTTCTCCTTAGGGAGGCCGCAACCAACTGCCAGAGCTCATGAGTGAAAGGCCTTGCCTGCTTTGGTTGCTTCTGGGGGAGGGTGAAGACAAAGGTGACGTCCAGGCCTCCAGTGTCTCTGAGAGTCAAATGGCCTCAAGTGTTTTCAAACCAGCAAGCCACTCATTTAGAATTTGGTGATAAGTCATGGGCCTCATTTGGGGAAATTTAGAGGCACATTTTAAGGAGTAAACATATTTACTATAACTGGAAAGAGCGCCAAATTCTGTGTCTTCGGAAAAGTCAGTAAAGCAGACACACCCTGGTGCCTTCTAAGTGAATTAATGTACTGTATTCTGTTGGAGAGTCATTTCTCTCTTCATCTCTAATTCCTGCCCCGAGGAGCCATCTGTACTAGGAGAGTATGTGCACAGGATAACTCACTGTGGACGGGGTCCTTCGTGTTCAACCCTCCATGAATGACCCTTTCATACTCTGTGGCTCCCTCTGCTATTCCGACTAACCAGAACTTAATGGGCATAGAAATATCTAGCAGCAGAAAGGTTCATACAGATGTAAAAACAAAAGCCAATGGGAGAATTTTCTTTGTTTTTAGGTTGTTGTGCTGGTTGTGGTTTTTTAACAGGGAAATGAGATTTATTAATTCACGATACAATATTATTCACCTCAGGACCTCATGTTTAAATTTGAAAAAGACAGATTGAAAAATAAAGTTATTTTAAGGCCTTGGGGGAGGAGCATTGCATAATTCTTTCAGTGGCGCAAAGTCCTAGAATCTAGGAAAAGTTAATGCCTTCTTAAGGTGAATGGTCTATTTCCTTCTTCCCAAAGGCTGAGGCCCAAAGCTTGATTTAAAAAAAAACAATCAATTAAGTAGCTGGAGTCATGCTGTCTATCAATATGATTGGCAGTCAACTATACCAATCAATGGGCTTATTTACATTTGAATCTCTTCCTGATTTTGTATAGTCTTTAGAGACACTTTCTTTTAAGATATTTATTATTTTGTTTATATGTTATAAATACTATTATAGGAATAAATCAGAAAGCATAAGAAAGCTTATTGAAGGGAAAAAACCCACGATGTTACCACCCAGAGACTTACAAAGACCATTAACATAATGGCCTGTTTCCTTGGAGAATTTTTTCAAGCCTACTTTTTGATTCCCGTCTGCCCTGCTTCAGTAATGTTTTTTTTCTTTCCCCAGTATTTTTGCCAACAAAAGAAAATCCTTGTTGTGGCCCCATCTGAATGTGAATAAAATTGTCCAGCTGCCAATTCTCCTGGGGCACATAGTAGGCACACAGGAAGTTTGTTTACTTAATATGATTTATTATTTCCTGAGATTATAGAACTAATTCTTGACTAACTGTTGCTGTTCATCAGCTAGACCAAATGAGATATGAAATTGAATGCATGTTAGAAAAAATATGGAGGAACTGTTAATAAGTGTGATTTTAAGTGTGATTTTTAATAATTACTCGGTAGTTGGGATGAAGAAGATAAATTAAAAATTACTGAATTCCTCTTTTCTTACCAGAACACTTCTAGCAAGTCAGGGGACCCCAAACTATGCTCAAATCCAAGCTTATGCATTTGGCTTCCACAATACCTGTCCCTTAGACCTACTCAAAGTCTCCCTTAACAACTGAGAAATAGCCTTTATGCTACATAGAATGAAATTTGGGGTTCTGAGTTTCTAATTCATGACTCTTATTTAAGTTCCTACACAAAACCCAGCATTCAGTTTTTGTAGCACCTCCACTGTGTTTCAGCATATCCTTTTCAAATCACTCACCAGACAGCATCCTACAGCTCTCATTCATAAAGTCCAATTATAAGACAAGAAATGTCAGGAATATACACTTTGAGAGTGGGAGGAAAACAGAACAGTACATTGTGACTTTGTAAGAACAGCCATGCATTTCCTCTGGGCTTGTTTTCAGTTCCTTTGTCAGCTGATTACATGGTCTTTTATAATTTCTCATCTACAGAATGGAGCTATTTGCTTGTGGATTATTTGAAAGACACAGGCTTATGCAAAAGAAAAACGAAATCATCGTGTGGCAGAATGATATTTCTGGCTAGATGTTTTCGTGTTTCTCTTTTTTAACACAATTATGAGACTATAACTTATGATAGTAACTCTTGAGAGATATGAAGTGAGCAAATGTTCAGTCTTAATGTAAATGAATGCTATATATACATTTGTTATTGATAAAATATTAGCATTTTAAAATTGTTATTTATACAGATCAATTTATCAATAATTTAATTGCTTTTTATGTCAAGAAGAGGAATGCTATCTTACTTGTGTTTTGTTTTCAAAGCATATACATTATGTTTCTTGATTCCTATACCAGTTGTCTTATTTAGGTAGTAGTTTATGGCTTAAAAAATGTTCACATGCCTCATGTTACTTAATTCTTGTAGCGTTCCCCAAATGCAAAAGTATTTAGGGTTTTAAGAGTCTCATGCTCTAACTGACTGAACTAGCTAGGTACCCCTATTTTGGCTTTAAATCCTCCTCTGAGGCTTTGTCCTTCCATCCTATTCCACAGATAAGTTTCCACTTTCTGCCTTATATCTTTACTTGCTTACCTTTTAAGACTTAGCTCAGGTTACCTCCTCGATGAAATCTTTTCCTAATAAACTGATTTGAAGTGACCTCATCATCTCTGCCTTCACTACTCTATAATTCAATTTTCATAGGAAGTTTAAAAAAACTAGTAATTAAAAAAATCATATTGCATACATCTACACTCTTGTAAGATTATTATAAAAATCTCTTAGCCTTGTGAATCAATAGCCACTTCAAAATAAAAAGTTAAAAACACTTTCCGCGCTGCCCATCGGGATCCATATTGTGTTGCTGTGTGTTCCTGTTGTAACTTTAAATGGAAACTTAGACAATGTTCAGAGCCCTCAATGTCCTGCAAATGAAAGTGCAATGTCCTCGAATTCCTTGCAGCAGGAACCCACTTGGTGATACCAAGCTTGACTTCTTATGTGTAATAACTCTTGAGAAGCTTACATTCACTCTGATGTAGATTTTTTTGAAGTTTTATAAGAAGTTACTGCAGCAAGTAGGTAAAAGAATACTTTAAAGGTATTTCTGATATGGAAGAATACATTAAAATGTGCAAGCAATAAAAATGTTTATATCAGCATTTATTATAATAGCCAAATATTGCAATCAATCTTATATGTAACATCTAACAGTATTCTCAGTTGTAGAGCTATGGTTGTTGTTGATGGTTTAATTAAGTGGAAGAAACATTGAGCTCTTGAAGTGAGTAAATTCTATATGGACTAGTCTAGGAAAGTGCCAAGATAATAAAATGTAGAACAGTATAGATAGTGATCCCAGTTATGGTATAAAAACCACTACTTCTGGTGAGTGACTATGGGTGATGCTAGCAAGGAGGGCTAAGAAATCTTTTTACTTTTACTTTATGACTTTTGATTCTGTTTTAAGTTTTTATTATGATTTTATTTTAAAATTATAATTTGTTTTTAAAATAATAAGTACTCTGAGATCTTTTAACAAAAAGAAAGATAGAAAGAAGAAAATTGCTTTTCATTTAAGTCTACCTTTGCTTAGCGTGAACCAGCCTGGCTTTTAAGGCTAGTGAGTGAGCAATGAAATTTCACGTTAGCAATCTTCAAATTCAGATGAAAACTGATAGTTCTGCCACTGTATTTTCATGGCAGAATATGTGTGTAATGCTGTATTTTATTTACTAAGAAACTGTTAATATTTAAATTTCATTGAGATAAAAATGAGAAAGGTGAGAAAACTTTGTTTAGAAAGAAATCTGATCATTCATCATTTTCTTATATTAAACTGTGTTAAATAAATACAGATATGAAGCTTCACTAATGTTTTTAATGAACTCTACTCATATTTTAGAAAGAAATCTGATCATTCATCATTTTGTTTAGAAAGAAATCTGATCATTCATCATTTTCTTATATTAAACTGTGTTAAATAAATACAGATATGAAGCTTCACTAATGTTTTTTTATGAACTCTACTCATATTTTCCCCCTTTTCCACAGATCAAGTGCAATAGACTTATTTTTCTTAATATATGAGTAGTAGGTATTTATTGCAGGAAAAAAAAAAAAACACACTATAAGGCCATCCCAGAGAATCAATTAATATATGTGTGAAATCACATCAGTACTTTTTATGTCATGCTATATTCTTTTATATATCAACTCTAATAGATGTGTAGTTACGAATATACTAGGGTTTATATAACCAATCGCCTATTACTGGACATTCAGATTATCTCCAGCTTTTTGCTATTGTGATAAACAATTCTTATCACTGGATATTTGTGTACAACTGTAACTATTTCCTTGGAATATAAAAATTCCTAACAGTGTGACTACTGAGCTCAAATAAGAATTTAGGGTTTTGGGCCTCCCCGGTGGCGCAGAGGTTGAGCAGTGGGTTTGGAAGTTACCCGCAGCCTCTGCAGTGCTGGTTCGATCCCCGGCTGCTCCCTGGCCACTGGAGGAGGGTCCCGCATGGCGCGCAGACCTCTCCTGCCACCCGCTGCTCCCCTCAGCAGTGTACTTCGGTCCTTCTGCCTGCTCTGCTCCCTGCTCTGGCTCTGGTGAGTTCTCTCACACTCCTGCGCTTCTGGCTGTACCCAGTGCTTGTATAAATAAATTAAATAAATAAATAAATAATAAATAAATAAACACAGAACTTATTCTTCTCAAAAAATTTAAAAAAAAAAAGAATTTAGGGTTTTGCTGTGTGTCAATAAACAAATGTTGAAAAGTAGCCAATGGTTGTGAACTTGGAAAAGAGGAGACATCGTTGGAGGAGGTAGCCACATCTTTGAAAGCTGAGTTGGTAGATGGAATAACTAATAAATGTCTTAAGACATTTTGAGTCAGGACAGTCAAAGGGGTGTGAGGATCTTTACATTCTTATGAATACGATGTAGTAAGTGCTCAAGAAGGAGACTTAACCTTCTTAGTAAAGCCTATTTCTGGTGCTTGTCTATGTTTTATCTTGTAAAAAAAAATATTTAAAACACAGAAAAGAACAAGTCTTTTTTCAGGGAGAAGTCTCCTCCAATTGTGACTATTCAGAAACAACTCCTCTCTCAAATAATTTAGGTCTTACTTTCTTCATGAAGTATCCCCGACTCTTGAGGATGTCTTAACACATAAGGTTTCTCATCTTCATTCCCATATTCAAGAATAATTATGAAGCCACAATGTGATATTCATTATGCTTGTTTATTAAATTAATCATAACAAGTATCATGTGAGGTGTTTTTTAAAAGATTTATTTATTCATGCATACAAGAACTGGGGTACAGGCCAGAGATGCAGGAGGGTGAGAGAATTCACCAGAGACAGAGTGGAGAACAGAACAGACTGATTGAAATACACTGCTGAGGGGAGCAGCGGGCAAGACAGGAGAGGTCTGCCACGCCATGTGGGAATCTCCCTGGTGGGCCAGGAATGGAACCCGCGCTGCACAGGCTGTGGACAGCTTCACAGGGCTGGACTCAACTGCCTGGGGAGGCCCCATATGAGGTGGTTTTAATCATTCTCATGAAATAACTTGCTACTGTGATACAAAACAAGACTAAGTAACCCAGAATGAAAGCAAGATTCTTTTCTCTTCCCCAATTATGTTTAAACCTATTCTTCCAAAGAAGCAGGGGAAGCATGTAGAGAAGTAGAGGGAGAGTGAAAGTGAAAAGAAAGAGTAGTGGTTTGGGGGAGAGCTGGGAAAGGGTTCAGTGTGAATGTCAGTGCTGGCATTTTAGGGAGAGAAGTTAGGAAGGATATTTGGGACTGGGATCCTAATAGCAGAAGTACAAGTCACCGTTATTGGAATATAGTGAAATTCAATAAAGGTGGTTGTATTGTGTAATATCTTGGAGATCCAAACTGTCCTTGTTAAGTAGTTTCTCTAGCTGACCTGTTAAGTCCCTATAAAACCACTGGTAGTTCCCTCTGAGTTCATCTTCACATCTGCAGCATCCAGGATAACACCTAGTCTGTGTACTGGCCTCCCTGGTTGCACAGCGGTTGAGCTCTGGGTTGCAAAGCTGCCTGCAGCCTCTGCAGCGCCGGTTCGATCCCCGGCTGCTCCCCGGCCACCGGAGGAGGGTCCCACATGGTGCGCAGACCTCTCCTGCCGCCCGCTGCTCCCCTCACAGTGTACTTCGGTCCTTCTGCCTGCTCTGCTCCCTGCTCTGGCTCTGGTGAATTCTCTCACCCTCCCGTGCTTCTGACTGTACCTAGTGCTTATATAAATAAATAAAAAATAATAAAAAAATAAATCTTAAAAAAAAAAACAAAACAAAACACCTATCCTGTGGTAATGCTACAAAATCCTCATCGGCATTCAGATATTTTCTCTAAGAAACATTTTCCAAAATCCGTCTCTTCATCTCCCTATCTCATACCCTGGTTAGGTTCTGTTATTTTCCCTTTTAGCTCCATATTTTTCCCCTCAAAACATTAACCTCAGTTTATAGTTATATTTGTGCTATCATTTATTCATTATCTATTTCTCCATGTACATAGTATAGAAATTGGCTGTGCCTTTATTGCATGCCTAACAATGAACATAGTACCTAGTCATTAGTAGAGAATAAATTAATCTTTGTTGTAACTATGAATAAAGGAAGACCACCAGATTATGGGCCTGGATAACTGCTAGGTGAAACTGTTAACTAAGGTAAGGATGCAGGATGAGGAACATACTTGACTGAGGCCAGAAAAAGGGAGACTTGGAATATGAAGAAAGTTGTAGTTCAGGAAGTTCCAATGACAAGGCCAGCAGGAGGTTGGACTTTGGACTTAGAGTTGTGTAAAGAGATCTAGGATGGAAATAGAATCAGAGTGTATATAGATTTTGATTAAGATGTTGGGAGTGACTGTGCTTGCCCAGGAAAATTGTGTAACATAAAAAGAACTGAGGGTGGAAGACGAACTTGAGACACCCAAATTAAAAAAAGGGCAAAAGATTTAGAATAAAGTTTGAAATGCATATCAAAGATATGGGAGAGGAACCCTGTCAAATGCTTCTTCAAAGGATAAATTTCAGTTTGCACATTTCAGTAAGGTGATAATCATCTGATCTTTCCATTTTTAAAGGTTTTGAGTATTCTGTTCCTTAACCACAACTTTCATGTAGTAGTTTTACCATCCATTAATGATCCTTGACTGAATCAATTATTTCACCAGGGATTGTTGAATGATAATCTTTAAATTCCATAATGTTTTCAAGAAGGATTTCTATCCCCATTTCTTTTTAAAAAATCCTCATACTCCTCTGAGGGAAAGCTTCTTTAGATATGGGCTTCCCTGGTGGTGCAAGGGGTTAAGATGCAGCACTATGAAGCTGTTTGCAGCCTCTGCAGCATGAGTTCGATCCCCGGCCAGGGAGGTGACCCACATGGCACAGCTGACCTCTTCTGTCTCGCTGGCTGCTCCCCTCAGCAGTGTATTTCAGTCACCCTGCCTGTTCTGTTCCCCACTCTGTCTCTGGTGAATCCTCTCACCCTCTGTTCCTCTGGCCTGTACCCCAGTTCTTGTATGTATAAATAAATACATCTTAAAAAAAAAAAAAAAGAAAGCTTCCTTAGATACCTCCCTCTTCTACCATCTCCCCATGAGTTGTGGACAACAAAAAGTTCTTTCTCAAGGAGTTTGTAAGGGAATGGTGAATAAAGTGAAGGAGTGAGATTTGCCAAAACTTTGGAGAGTATATCTGAAGGGATGAAGTCTATTCCTTTTGTTAAATATTCTAACCCCTTCTAATTATAGATCTTACCCGCAAAAAAGCAGAGAAAGAACTGTGATTGGCACAAAGTCATAAACACATCCCTTTAGGGTCACAGTGTTTCAGGGCAATCCCGATATGAAATGGGTTTCCTGATTGTGGGTCATCACCAGTGTGCTTAAAAGGAACTTATTAATACTCAACTGCAGGCACACACAAAGGTTAATAAAGGGTTTATTTACAAAAGAAGGGGAAATGAAGAAATGAATAACTCAGGTAGAAAAAGAGGGAGATAAATTCGTGAATGTGTCCTACAGTTCTGCTGACCTGGAACCCCAATGGCACACTGATTGCTGCAGAAAAGCCAAGAGCTGTGAGGCCAAGAGAGCAACCCCCAAGGACCACATGTCTGGCTTTATACCAAACCTGAGTGCTTAACTCCACCCTCAGCAACCCTCCCTTTGCTGATGATGGGATTTGTAGTTCCCAGTGTCTTGATGGCTTTGGTCTGGAGTGAGGGTGGAGTCCACAAAACCTGTATGGAGTTTGCTCAGGACATCCTTTCCCCCTAACAACAATGTAAATACAATCTAACCTCAGGCAGCATTGATCATCCAAGTGTAGGTAGGGTGTCTTCAATATGCACTCCTACCACAACTAGTGCTTCCCTCTACCATCTACCAACACCCAAAATTGTAATGACTACTTAATCACCTAAGCCCCTGACTTGACACTAGGGTTTTTGACAGTAGGGGCTGTGTCCTCTAGTTCCATAGCTTTATATATAACATTTAATCCAGGACCTCACCCATAACAAAGGTTAATTTTTTTTTTTTTCCTTGGCTGGATCAACAAATGATTGAAGAGACTCAGGGTAGAACAATTGTGTCTTGGCCAGCATAAGCAGCCTTTTGTGACCTGGGCATGAGAGAGCCTGGGAGAGGTGTGTGGTTGTACTTCCCGGGGGTTCTGGATTTTACCAGAGAGGCAAAGAAGAGCTCTGGGAGCCTCTGAACAGTAGAAAATCTGTCTTCTGGATTTGTGATTCAGAAAGATCTCATTTAATCCTCTTAACAACTTGTTGAGATAGCTATTCTTATCTCCCTTTTGCTGATAAGGAAGTGAGCCTTAGAGAATTTAGGCAACTTTTTCAAGGCCACCCAGCTAGCAAGGAAGTGGAGTTAAGAATAGTGAAGCCAGGGGCCTCCCTGGTGGCACAAAGGGCTAAGATGCAACCCTTGAGGCTGACTGCAACCACTGCCTCACAAGTTCAATCCCCAGCCAGGTTGCTACCCACATGGTGTAGCAGGTCTCTCCTGTCTTGCCTGCTGCTCCCCTCAGCAGTGTATTTCAGTCAATCTGTTTGTTTTGTTCTGGTGAATCCTCTCACCCCCGCATCTCTGGTCTGTACCCCAGCTTTTGTATGCATAAATAAATCTTAAAAAAAAAAAAAAAGAATGGTGAAGTCCATTCTTATTTATACAATGGTGAATGGACTTCACCATTCTTTTTTTACCCCTTCAACAACTTGTCAATCTTCTGTAGCAATAAGAATTCCTATTATAGCAAACCAGGGGCTTTGCTAGACTAAGTCAAAGCCAGGCCTTGTAGTGCTCAATTCCTTCAGTGATTCAGAGATGAAAACACAAAAGTACATTTGATTTCACATGATGCATCGGGTATTGCTGCCATTTGAAAGTTTTTTCAATATTTGTATCTTGCTGCACCTTCTGTTCGAGATCACAAGATGTCATACAGGTTTTTCTTGGCACAAGGTCAAAGGCAGAGGTCTGTGGAATACCTGAAGATCCCCATAGGAGGCGAGATTGCTGAGCTCTATACCAAAAATAGAGTGTCTCCCCTTCCTGAAATCTTCCTCTAAGGCTGCTTAGGAAAGAGTTATATTTTCAAAATAGCAATTATGTGCCAGGAGTGACTGCCAATTGTTAACCATGTGCCATCACAAAGCCTCAGTTTATTCAACTATGAAATAGAACCAATTTCATCTTTCTCAGATGTGGAAAGAGGATTAACTAGGAGAAAGAAGCACTTGTAAAGAACTTAGCACAGCACTAAGCATATTAGAAGTATTCAATGGATGTAAGCTTTTATTATTACTATTGTTACTTAACTCTTACAACAACATCCTCTTCAGGCAAATGCATTATTAGTCCCCTTTACATAGAGGGTAACAGAGACTTGAAGATGAATAACGACCAAGATCCACCAGCAAATAAAGCAAAGATGTTAAGATTTAAATTCAAATTTGATTCCAAAACTGTTTTTTTAAAACAACAATATTTAATCTCCCTTAAGGAGAACAATAACTTTTGGAAATGCTCAGGGATTCTTAAATTGAGGAAATATAATGAAATATCTGAAGTTACCAGCTAAGAGCCTCTTGCTTAAATTTCTGAGGCTTTTCTGACAGATTTGCTTGGTTGAGGATAAAACGGCAGGGCTGAGGCAGATTCCACATTCTCCTGAAGTTAGCCAGAGCCTTTCTCCAAGCTTTTGAAATAACTCATTATTTCAGCTAAGCTAGGTCTCTTAAAGTATAGTATTAACTTTCAATATACCCCTTTTTTAAATATAGGAATAGAGAGGGAAAATGAGGTCCTATCATTGGTCTGATGTAGGCCAAGTAGCTAACATCAAATATGCATGTTTTATTTTTTTTCATTTAATTTAATTTTATATATTTTTTACATCATTTTTCGTTTTTGCACAATGTGTGCATTTTCATCTCGGTTATATTATTGCCCATACAATTCCCACCCCCTTATTTTGACCTTCTTCCCTCCGCCCTCCCCCCTTTGTGTGTCTCTGGTTTATAGTTGCTTGTTGATTTTGAGTTTTACTTTAGAATATGCATGTTTTAATCAAATAAAGATTCTGGATATCACAAAATTTTCCTTGTTCTTTTTTCAGTTTTCCCCACTGATAATAAACAGTGCATTTTTTTTTTTTTTTTTTTTTAGCTTTACATGCTATTACAAATAGGAGAAGCGATAACCGGATAATTCATTGCTGTTTATGAAAGTGCTTTCGCACACATGATTTAATTTTATTCTTACAAAAAACTTGTGAGGTGTTTATTACAATTCTTTTTCACAAATGGGGAAGCAAGACTCAAATTGGTTAAGGAGATTGTTCAAGATTGTTTAGGTGAAATTCAGTGCTAGAATCTAAGCCTGATTATTTCTAGATGCTGGTTAAGAGCATGGGCTTCAGAGCTACAGTGCCTGGTTTCAAACCTTGACTTCACCCTTGACCTGAAGCAGGTGACCTTGCCTCAGTTTCCTTATCTGTGCAATAGGGATGACAACAATATCTACCTTAATGGCTGTTCTAATAAGGATAAGCTGTTATTATTACTATAAGTCCAAACCCTGGGGCCTCCCCGGTGGCGCAGCGGTTGAGCGCTGGGTTGCGAAGCTGCCCGCGGCCTCTGCGGCGCCGGTTCGATCCCCGGCTGCTCCCCGGCCACTGGAGGAGGGTCCCACATGGCGCGCAGACCTCTCCTGCCGCCCGCTGCTCCCCTCAGCAGTGTACTT
Source organism: Talpa occidentalis (assembly GCF_014898055.3). Lineage (NCBI taxonomy): Eukaryota > Metazoa > Chordata > Mammalia > Eulipotyphla > Talpidae > Talpa > Talpa occidentalis. The sequence continues at coordinate 29,074,919 of NW_023604295.1, forward strand.
CGGTCCTTCTGCCTGCTCTGCTCCCCGCTCTGGCTCTGGTGAATTCTCTCGCCCTCCCGCGCTTCTGACTGTACCCAGTGCATGTATAAACAAAACAAAACAAACAAAGAAACCAGCAAAAACAAATAAATAAAGCATGCCTCTACAAACCCTGATTTGTTCCATTGTCTTGCTGCCAATGCACACTATGTAAGCAGGAAAATAGTACTTCATACATGTATTGTCCACAAATTAGTAGAAATATCTGAGTGTAAAGAGAGGTTGATTGAAGACCTTAAGACAAATAAAATTATTTTAAAAAGACTTAGTGAATTGAAACCAAGTAAATCTCTAGCATAAATATTAAGATCAGAAACAGTAAATGGGGAAACAACAGAATATGATTTTCCCTATATATGAAAAGATGGGTTATTTTATTATTTTGCTTCTGAAATTATGCATTTCCAATAAATGTTCAACTGTTATTAGAAGCAAGTTTTTTTAAATTTTATTTTTATATATATTTTTATATTCCCCATACAAGTGCTAGAAGTAAGTTTTGCCCTTTTTGTACTTCTGTTTCACTCACCATAGGTCTCCTACCCATGTAAACATCACAGTTGTACACAGCTTCTCCAGCCACACCTTAGAGATCGACTGGTCTCTTTGCAGTTGGATTGATTTTTGCATATTGAGTCCACACTTACAGATATTTTTGAAATTTAGCCATATTAAATTAAATGTCCTGCCGTATACATGTTATGTGTGATTTTACAGGACACATAATCTCTTAAGAATTCATTTAGAGGGCCTCCCCGGTGGCGCAGCGGTTGAGCGCTGGGTTGCGAAGCTGCCCGCGGCCTCTACAGCGCCGGTTCGATCCCCGGCTGCTCCACAGCCACCGGAGGAGGGTCCCACATGGCGCGCAGACCTCTCCTGCCGCCCGCTGCTCCCCTCAGCAGTGTGCTTCGGTCCTTCTGCCTGCTCTGCTCCCCGCTCTGGCTCTGGTGAATTCTCTCACCCTCCCGCGCTTCTGACTGTACCCAGTGCATGTATAAATAAATAAAAAATAAATCTTAAAAAAAAAAAAAAGAATTCATTTAGAGGCAAATTAAGCAAACTCTTATCTTGTAAATGTTAGGGAAACTAAGTGTCTCCTAGATTCCAACTTGTATTCCTAAGTGATGATTGAAAATGTGGTCACTGATTTTTGTATGGCCCATTTCTTGAAGTCAGAGATTTCCGTTATATGTCTAATGGTTTTAACTAAGTTAAAAAGGGAGATTTTAATTTCAGCTTTATAAATTATCCTCAATCAGAAGTGAGTACATACAGTATGCTCATTCATTCATTCATTTATTCCACAACATTTACTGAGAATCTGCTGTATGCTAAGTACTGTATTCACAAATTTCATCATAATAATAAAAAACTAGAAATTATCTAAGTGTCCATTATAGGAGAATGCTGAAATAAATACATAGTCATTGAAACTGTGTTATAAATAGCATTTAAAAGCATGCCATTTATTATTTTTTAATTTTTTAATTTTTTTCAGTTTTCATCAGCTTTATCTTAGGAAATCAATGTCATTATTCTGCTTAGAAAATCTTGAATGGCTCCCTAATACCTGCTAAATGAAGGAAAAAACTCATTAGCTCGGCCTTCCAAGCCATGAGCCTCCTTCCCAGCCTCACTCCCCACTCCTTGATATATACCTTTTACTCTGGCCTAAAATCACTTTTTGTTTCCAGGACATATTGTGACATTTTTTAAAAAAATTATTGTGGTAAGAATGTAAAAGCATGACATTTAAATGTGGAAAGAGGGAGCCTCCCTGGTGGTGCAAGGGTTAAGAGCAATTCGCAGCCTCTGTAGCACAAGTTCAATCTCCAGCTGGCCAGGGAGAACCCCACATGGGGCAGCAGACCTTTCCTGTCCTGCCCGCTGCTCCCTTCAGCAGTGTATTTCAGTCAATCTGCCTGTTCTATTCCCCACTCTGTCTCTGGTGAATCCTCTCACCCCTCTGCCTCTCTGGCCTGTACCCCAGCTCTTGTATGCATAAATAAATAAATCTTTAAAAAAAGAAATAAATGTGGAAAGATGTATAATGTTAAGTGAAATATGGGTAATAAAAATATGTGTGATCTTAAATTACAATTGGAAGGATATAAAGTGAAAGAAAAACATACTATTTTTCCTGTAAGTTTGGGTATAATTTGCATTATCAAGAGATAGTACACATATTACATAGAATTTACATAAAATGGTATAATTTTATATAATTTTTGAAAGTATAAAAATTATTAGCTATTAGTCCCATGAAGAAAGGCAGATACTGTATCTAGAATTAAAAATTAATTTTCCCCATCTTTTTATATTAAATTATGTTGATTAAAGAAACTTTGGTTTACAATACTGATTACGATTAAAAGGTATAGGATCACACCTCTTCAAATGTATGTTACCAGACCACACCCACCATCAAAGCACCCATGATCTACCACAGTCCATTAGGGCCCTCTCTCCTTTACTCCCCACTAGCACCTCTACCCTCTGGTCACCTTAATCCAACAGTCAGGTTTACAGATTGTTTTGGCTTAGTTTTGTCTGTTCCTTTGTTTGATTTCTCATAATCTACATATGAGTGAAATCATCTGGTATTTGTCCTTTTCCTTCTGATTTACTTTTTTTTTTTTTTGATTTATTTATTTATGCATACAAGAGCTGGGGTACAGGCCAGAGAGGCAGAGGGGTGAGAGGATTCACCAGAGACAGAGTGGGGAATAGAACAGGCAGATTGACTGAAATACACTGCTGAGGGGAGCAGCAGGCGAGTCAGGAGAGGTCTGCTGCGTCACGTGTGTGGCTCCCTGGCTGGGGATCGAACTTGTGTTGCAGTGGCTGTGGATAGCTTTATAGGCTGCGTCTTAACCCCTTGTGCCACCAGGGAGGCCTACCTTCTGACTTATTTTGTTTAGCATACTCCCCTTCAGTTTCATCCATGTATACTATGTTGTGCTAAATGGCAAGAATTCATCTTTTTCCTTTTTTTTTTAATAACTGAGTATTAGTCCACTGTGTGTGTGTAAATAACACAACTTCTTAATCCACTCATCTCTTGTCAGATATTTAATTGTTTCCAAAACTTGGCTATTGTAGAGTGCTGCAGTTAAAATAAGAGGGCATACATCCCTTCAAATTAGTGATTTTGCATTCTTCAATGAGATAACTAGGAGAGGAATTGTAGGGTCACGTGATAGACTTATATTAACTATTTTGAGAAACCTCCATGTTGTTTTCCAGTGGCTGAACCAGTCTACATTTCCACCAACAGTGTGTGAGGGTTCCTTTTTCTCCATACCCAGCCAAGACATTGTTTCTGGATTTTTTTATATGGGCCATTCTCAGGATGTGAAGTAGTATCTCATTGTAGTTTAGAACTGTATTTCTCTGATGATAAGTGATGATGAGCATTTTTTCATGTGCCTATTGTCTATTAATATGCCTTCTTTGGAGAAGTATCTATTTAGCTCTTCTGCCCAGATTTTGATTGGGTTCTTAGCCCCTTGTTGGATGTATGATATGCAAATACTTATAAAATTTATTTTAGAAAATAAAAATAGTATTTAAACATATGGTATAAATATGTATGTCTTCATATAAGAAAGTGTGTGCATGTATATGTGTGTGTGTGTTTTTTTAAGATTTTTATTTATTTATTTGTACAACCACTGGGTACAGTCAGAAGTGCGGGAGGGCGAGAGAATTCACCAGAGCCAGAGCGGGGAACAGAACAGGCAGAGTGACAAAATACACTGCTGAGGGGAGCAGCGGGCGCGGCAGGAGAGGTCTGTCGTGCTATGTGGGACCCTCGCCCAGCCAGGGATTGAACCTGCACTGCAGAGGTCGCAGGCAGCTTCGCAGCCCAGTGCTCAACCACTGCGCCACCAGGGGAGGCCCCATGTATATGTGTTTTTTAAAGAAAAAAGCATTACATAGAAAAACATGTTGCATAATCCCATATTATTAAAAAAACCAAGTTAAATAACATGCAGATAAGTATTCATGAAATTAAGTCTGGTAAGATAAATACCAAACTCTAAAAACGATAATACTTATAGATAGAATAATATTGTTAATGTTAATATTTACTCCTCTTTCGCTAAATTTGTTTTTAAATGACCACACATTAATTTTTTTTTTTTACTAGAAGAAACCAGAAGATAACATGAAATTGATTAAATTGAAAGTCAACCAAATCAAACCTTTATTTATCTAACTCCCTTTAAGATTGTCCCTTTAAGTTCTATGCACTGGGCTAGCAAAGAAAAGAAGCCCTTCACTTAGCCCTGCAGGAAGGTGATGGATACCACAGGAAAAACATTTATTTATTTCTTGCCTCTGAGGTTCCAGACATTTTGTTAGAGATTTGTATACTTTATTTTGCATACTTGTATCAATGCTAAAATTAGGTTTATTTATACCTATTTTACAGATAAAGTAAAAGGACACAAAGGAAGGAATAGGTGGGACCCAATCCTGTCTTGCTTCAAAAAGAGACATTTAAGGCTAAGAGAAGCAAGGAGAAAAGATAGAGTCCTGGCAGTGCTTGCAAATTAGTGACTTGTTTGGTCAATGTAGTTTACAGATGAGATTACCAGCACAAGATCTTTTTAAAAATTAAAGTCTAAACTTTTGAACTCAAGGTCATAATGTGGTTATGTACTCAGGCTTTTTAGTTTTAAATCCTGGGTTTGTGCTTCTAAAAAACAAAAACGATACAGCTAATAATAGTACATTATCTCATACAGTTTTTATAAAGATTAAATGAGTTTAGAAAGACAAAATATGTTTCTCATAATACCACATGCTAAGAGCTAAATTTGGCTCTTTATTGTTTATTTTAGTTATTTTGTATAAATGGAATCATATGGACAACATATATCCAACTTCTTTTACTTAGTATAATGTTTTTAAGTTTCATCCATGTTGTAGTATGTGTCAGCACTTCACTCCTTTTTATGGTTGCATAATATTCCACATTAGGGATTTACCACATTTTGTTTACCTACATTCTTTAGTTGCTGGACATTTGGAATTTGATATTTTCTCTGCCCCCAAGTTATGGGCATCCTGGTGGGAGTGACATGGTATTTCGTTACGGTTTTAATTTATATTTCCCTAAACCTAATGAAAGAGAGGAAAGAGAGCATCTTTTAACATACTGTTGGTCATTTGTATCTAAAATGTCTTCTCAAGTCTATTGCCAATTTTTAAATGAGATTGTGCTTTTATTGTTGAGTTGAGAATGTTCTTGATTTATTCTGGATATTGGGCCCACCTCAGATGTATGATTTGCAAGTGATTTCTCCAATTCTGTGGCTTGCCTTTTCATTCTCTTGATTTGCCTTTTCATTCTCTTGATAGTGTCCTTTGAAGAACAAACATTTTATAATTTGATTCCTGTATTTTTAAAATGTATCACTGAAGATGTATTTAAGTTACGCTACTAAGCCCCATTGTCCCATAAACTTTGAAGTTTTTACTACACAACTTTGTATATAGCATGGTATTTTTTAGGAACACCTACGTCTCCTTATAGTCAAACTGGAAAAAGACCAAATGGATAGAAATCTCGACTCTTTTGGATAACTAGAAATGGTTCAGCACTGCTGGGTTACACATCCCCAGTAGAAGCTCAGGTCAGAGATAGCCTTCGATGATCTCTTGCTATGTGTCAGGCGGGTAGTTTTGGGAGCATTTGCTATAAATACTAACTCAATAAACACTCATGATATAACACTTGGAGGTTGGCCCTATTTAAAAATGTTTTATAGATCAGAAACTGGGGTACAAAGATTTGAGGGAAACTATTCAAGTTTGCACAAGAATAAGTGGTAGAGAAAGCATCTGAACCCAAGCTGCATGTTCTTAACTAGAACCCAGGACAGAGGTTGTTTTGTTTTTCCTTTCTTTGAAGATTGTTTAGGGATGAAAAAAATCCTTTGTAACAACAGATTGTTTTTCTTTTGAATTATTTACTTTTCTGCTCCTTAATCTTTTGCACCTATTTTCTAATTTACAACTGACATGTAATCACTAACATGGTGTGGCAACATATATTTGAAGAGGTGTGAACTTGTATTACTAAGACATATGCAGTGTTGCCAGTCAACATTACTTCAATAAAAAAATAAAATTGTTAATTAACAAATACTGGAGAAGAGGCTGCTTAGTTTAGTGTTTATAAATCAGGTACACTTGACTGATTCTAATCTTGGTAACTGCATAGCTATTTTTCAGCCTTGGTTTCCTTCCTATTAGTCATTTTGCTATGCCTTGACAGCTTCAATTGGATGTTTAATGTACATCTCCTAACAAAACAGAGCTGTTGATTTCTCGTCTTTCCCCTAAACACACCATACCAATCCAGTCCCAAGCTACTATCAGTTCAATCACTACCACCACTTTCTAACCCATGCTCAAGCCAGAACGTCAGAGTCATCCTTAATTAGTACACTCAGCAAGTCTCTTAATTTGACTTCCAAATAATATCTCCAATATATCTACTTCTCTTCATCTTCCTCTTTACTTTCATACCCCTAGCTCAAGCAACCAATATTCCTGATATTTTATCTGTTTCATTATCTCTTGCTCTTCTTTAATCTACTCTCTACAGGAATTACAGTAAAGGTCTTAAAATTTTACTTGGACCAAGCCAACTTTCCTGCTTAAGACACTTCAATGACTTCTAGCTCCAAGTAAAATCTAAGCTCCTATTGTATCCTAATGAGTTACTACAAACTGGGGCTGATTTTTTCAATTTCATTTCATACCACTCAACTCTACTCACTGTGTTCTGGCCATATTGGTCTTATTTCAGTCCCTTAAATAATCCAGTTCCTCTCTGCCTTTTTTCTTTCTCATTTTCTAGATCTCAGTTCAAGTGTCATCTTCTCTGAGAGGATCCTCTTGATATTAGGGTGAAGGACAGTCTCTCCCAGACAGACTCTCTAGTCTGTTTAGATCTTTCACAATGATGATCTCAATGTGCTTTCATCTTGTTTATTTACTGTTTTTGTTTTTAATCACATCATTTGCAAGGTTTTTTTTTTTTTTTTTGCCTCCTGCACTGTCACATAATCTCCATGGCAGCTGCTAACCTTGTCTATCTTAGCCATCACTAGATCCCGAAAGCTTGGCACATGGTGGTATCGAATGAATGAGTGATTATCTCAACGGATAATATTAACATAGAGAATTGAAAGAATGTCTCATAAATGTGAGGCACTATACTGGTTTTTGCTGTAATTAAGATCCACAAGGTATTTTGTTTTTGAAAAGGAAAGCAGAGACAAAACAGATAAACTAATAAACTATATGAAATATGTATATCAATATGAATAGCATGTGAGAGAGAGGCATAGATAAGAGTACTTAAATCCGGTAGGAAAATAGGGGTGCTGGAGAAAATGCAGTTAGTGACATGTGCTGAGCAGGATAGAAATGCTAGATAGACTGGACACCGGCACTGGCACAAAGAGGTATTCCAGGGCACCGGCACTGGCACAAACCAAGGTGGAGGTAACAAGGATTCATGGTATGCTGTGGAGCAGCAAGGGACACAGAGTATATTTGGACTTTTGGGGAAGATGACTAGAGATGAGACCATAAGATAGTCTAGATCCAGTTACAAAGGACTTGAAGGTTCAACAGAAAGTTCAGAATTTGTTTTACAAAGCAACAATGCTCTGTTTCCTAAGCAGAAGAATGACATCTTCATTCTAGAAAAATGTTAGTAGCAATGTGGCAAGACTAAACTTGGAGACAGGGAGTTTGATTAGGAGGAGTTCTGAAATTTGGCAGAAGGTAGGTTGAGGACATGTGAGGTACGTTTTAGGTAGAAAATTCACAGGAATTTTTCTGGCAGGATTTCTTTAATGGGAGAAGAAATTAAAGAACAATCTATAGGCTTTAGCTTAGGGAAACGATGATGTTGTTAAGCAAGGTGATGTGGTTAATGTGCCTGCTTCCCCTACATAGATATGGTCTGTGTACCTGCTGAGACAGTGATTTTTTTATACAATTATTGCATAGTTGTTGATAGTTGAAAGGACACCTGAATTCTGTCTAGTGCTTCAGTATCTTTTTTAGTGCTCCTCAAACAATCTGTGGGAAATCCAGATCTTTTAAAAAATATTCAAATCCTCAGCCAATATATACTTTCATAAATAAAGTAAAAAATGAATTATTAGAAACATGATATCTTTAAAAAGGTCAAGGCTTACTTTTTAATTACTAGATACAAAATTACCCTGTCAGATTGCTGTAGAAGTTCCTAAAGACTCATTCTCAAGATCAACAGCTATGGCTCATCAGTGATAGTCACATCACACACCAGCACTGGTCCCTAGACCACACTTTATGGCCTCTGGTCCTTACAATTCTGAAGAAGAACTGGAGTCTGAGTGATGAGCCTATACAAAATTGAGATGAGTTCGACTGGGCTGCCACAAAGAATGATGCAGCCTGTCTATTTACCAATTACTATTTTAATCTCTAGTGCAAGTGTTCTTTGCACTTTTCCCTCTAGAGCACAGGAGAGCTCACTGTCTCGTCTGCACCAAAAGGACCCCTTAAAGACTGTTCTGCATAAAGAAGGAACCCATAAGTCCTGCCAGTACAGTTAGTGGCCATCCTGAATTTCAGACCCTAGGTTATTGGACACATTCCATACATGGATTGGCAGTTGGACAGTCTTCTCGGTTCAAGATTTCTGCCTGCCAAGGGAAAGGTAAGACTCTTTGCTTGCTCATTCTATCCCTCTGCAAGGAAAAAAAAAAAAAAATCACACTGCTTGCTGTATTAGTGCTGGAGGGAAAGACCTAATATGCACTTACACAATCCAACTCATACTTGCATAATCTACTGAAGGAAACAGCAGAGTGACATTTGCACCTAATCCTTCCATGAAGCTGTGACTAAGACTGCAAACAGCAAGGGAAAGCACATAGTTGCCTGGTACGTGGGGGAAAATGGGAGTTATTTGAAAGGGGCATCTGCAAGAAGAGAAACACTTTTTTTTAAAGGACCTTTTACCTCTATAATCCTCAAATAAAAACACAATAAAATACCCAATTGGTGACAGAGCTGGGATACAGGGAATAGGGCCAGGGATCTAGGGGAGATTAGGATGATGACAGGAGGAAGTAGTCAGGGAGCAGAAAGTCACAAAGGCTCCAAGGCCATGAGGACCTGGCAGAAAAGGGCTGTGCTTGTTTTACACAAGTGACGCTGAGGCTCCTCCCCTGGCATCCTGTCACATCATATATGTGGTATTTCCTTGTTCCTTATTCCGCTGAGAAAGGAAGAGGGCGGGGACCTGAGTGAAACTGCTCTCAACTCTGAAAAGCAGATGAGAGGCAAGAGCCCAACAACTTACACATGGTGTCCTTGCTCTGCCTTTGGCCATTTTAATTCTGAATTGTCACCTTCTTTTTGCCATTCTCTTGAATGTTGATGTGTTTTGATCATTGAATTGTGGCATTCTGGGGGCAAACATTAAGATTTTAATGTGCCGTCAGCATCTGGTTGTATTCTAGTATTTTTTAAAATTTTTTTAAAGATTTATTTATTTATACATACAAGAGCTTGGGTACAGGCCAGATGTGCGGGGGTGAGAGGATTCACCAGAGACAGAGTGGGGAACAGAACAGGCAGACTGACTGAAATACACTGCTGAGGGGAGCAGCAGGCGAGACAGGAGAGGTCTGCCTCACTATGTGGGTTTCTCCCTGGCCGGCTGGGGATCAAACTCATGCTGCAGAGGCTGTGGATTGCTTCATAGTGCAGTGCTTAACCCCTTGCGCCACCAGGAGGCCCTGCATTCTAGTATTTGAATGTTTTGTGTCTCCATGAATTAATGGTGGCTCACCAAATATTTTGACCGGAAGAAACCTCTGAGACACTCCCCTGGTTTACTTGTCTGCCTGTACTCCTCAGGCACACCTGAATGCATGGTTCACCTCATTTCCTTGATCCTCCCCAGTGGACTCCTCCAAATGCAAATGCTCTCTCACCACTCCTCCCCACACCTGACCTCACCTGCCTGGTTATCCAGGACAGAAACTTAGGAGACACCAGGGTCTATTTCCTTTTCTTTCTTTATGTCTCTCTACTCATGTTCAGTTGACCACAATGTCTTATCAGTTTTATCCTTTTGTTTTTTTGAATGATATGGCCTGATTTCTTTCCTTCATTGTCTCTTGCCTGGACTGACACTTCTTGCCTGTTCTTCTCTCCTGCAGACACCTGTCTCACTTGTCTTGTCCTGCTCACACCCCTATCATCTTCACTGTCATTAAGAAATCCAGCTAAAGCACATCTTTGACCACATTGCTCCAGGTCAAAGACTCTTAAAGTGATCCTTGTAATCAGGAAGGTAAAGCCCCAGTTTTCAAAATGATCAATAAGTTCTTTTGACCTATTCTCTGCTTCCCTTCTTGGTTGCTTCTCTCTTGACCCTGTTCTGATGTCAGTGATGCAGGCAGCTTGGAGCTGCCTGCTATTCCCTGCTCCTTCACCTGTCTGAGCTCCGCCCTGCAGGCTGGCTGTCTGCAGGTGTTCTCCTTCACATTCCCACACTAGGTGTGTGAATCCTGACCCATCTATCATATTTATAAAAAGGATTTGTAGGGCCTCGCTGGTGGCATAAGGGTTAAGACACAACCTATGAAGCAATCCCTAGCCACTGCAGCACAAGTTTGATGCCCAGCCAAGAACATACCCACATGGCGCAGCAGACCTCTCCTGTCTTGCCTGCTGCTCCCTTCAGCAGTGTATTTCAGTCAGTCTGTCTGTTCTGTTCCTGCTTTGTCTCTGGTGGATCCTCTCACCCCCCCAACTTCTGGTCTGTACCCCAGTTCTTGTATGCATAAATAAATAAATACATCTTTTTTTATTTGTATATAGGGGTCATCTCCTTTGCTAGGCTGTGAAGTCCTTGAGAGCAGAGATTGTGTTTTCTTCAACTCTGTCCTCATAGCATTGTTTAATACTAAACACCTAGAAGGTACTCAATTAGTATTCACCAATGTAAGAGGAATATATATTCTCTGTTTTTCCTCATTTCCCACTTTGGGAACTAAGTAAACCAAGGCTTGTTTTCATATACTAAGAACAATTTGCCTGTAAGAAACAATAGTCAAGAGGGGAAACAGTTGCAGTGAGAGTAATGTGTGTGTTGTATGGTATGTGTGTGTGTAAATGCTCACAGTATATGATTCCAGGAAGTCCATGTCTTTAAATATCTCCAGAACCTTTAATTATTTTCTTTTGTTATTTGTTTTTTCAAAAGATTTATTTATTTATCTATCTATCTATCTATCTATCTATTTATTTATTTATTTATTTATTTATTTATTTATTTATTTATTTATACAAGCACTGGGTACAGTCAGAAGTCGGGAGGGTGAGAGAATTCACCAGAGCCAGAGCAGGGACAGAGCAGGCAGACTGATGAAATACACTGCTGAGGGGAGCAGCGGGTGGCAGGAGAGGTCTGCTCATATGGTCTGCCATATGAGACCCTCACCTGGTGGCCGGGGATCGAACCGGCGCTGCAGAGGCTGTGGTCAGCTTCGCAGCCCAGCGCTCAACCTCTGTGCCACCAGGGGAGGCCCTTCTTTTGTTATTTGCAACTTATTAATAACAAGTAACAACTACATAGTATTTAAAATGTATTTTCCTTTTCATTATCTCATCTGAGTTCACAATAGCTATGTAATAATGCTCCTCATTTTAGAGATGAATAAAAAGAAAGATGAAATGAATGGCCCAGCATAATTCAGCTATTGGACCAAGCATGCTATCTCAAGATCTAGCACTTTTACTGTTCTGTGATGCTGAAATCTCTTTATGATTAGGAACCCAAATGATGAGACTTTGCCATATGGCATATAGAAAAGTCACAGGGAATTGCAGTGAATGAATATCTTTGTCTTGCTGTTTGGACTCAATATGAGGAGATCTTTTAAAAAATATTTATTTATTTTGTGGAAGAACTGGGGTGTAGGCCAGAGGTATGGGGGTGAGCAGATTCACCAGAGACAGAGGGGAGCAGAACAGAAGGATTTACTGAAATACACTGCTGAGGAGAGAAGTGGGCAAGATAGGAAAGGTCTGCTGCATCATATGTGGGTAGCTCCCTGGCTGGGGATTGAACTCAGGCTTAATGGTGATAGGTGCTGAGACTTAACCCCTAGGTCACCAGAGAGACCCTTAATAGGAGGAGATCTTGATGGCATGCATTTAGAGCCTATTTAGCACACTATTTCATGTGATACTGCTTCATATGCATTTTAGGATCATCTTGTCTATTTCTTTTTATTTTTATTTATTTATTTATTTTTTAGTAGAGGCATGTTATTTATTTATTTATTTATTTATTTAATTTGTTTGTTTTTGTTTATACATGCTCTGGGTACAGTCAGAAGCGCGGGAGGGTGAGAGAATTCACCAGAGCCAGAGCAGGGAGCAGAGCAGGCAGAAGGACCAAAGTACACTGCTGAGGGGAGCAGCGGGCGGCAGGAGAGGTCTGTGCGCCATGTGGGACCCTCCTCCGGTGGCTGGGAAGCAGCCGGGGATTGAACCGGCGCCGCAGAGGCCACGGGCAGCTTCGCAACCCAGCGCTCAACCGCTGCGCCACTGGGGAGGCCCCCATCTTGTCTATTTAGCTATGTAAAAAATTTGTTGGGATTTTGATGGAAATTGTGTTAAGCTTTTATATCAATTTTGGGAGAATCAACATCTTTATGATATTAAATAGCTTCAGTCCATGGACATAGTATGCCTCTTCATTTCTTTAGGTTTTCCTTGATTTGTTTCATCAGTGTTTTGCAGTTTTCACTATATATACTTATACATACTTTTATTCAAATATTTCTTTATTTGGAACAATCATAAATGGTATTGTAGTTTTTATTTTGGTATCCATGTGTTTGTTGCTAGTATAAAGAAATGCAACTAATTTTCATGATCTTGCCAAACTCACTTATTAGTTTAGGAAGATTAATTGGCTTGTATTTTTGGATTTTCTATGTATCAATAGACTAATCATGTCATCATCAAGTAGTCACAGTTTCACTTTTTCCTTTCTGATTGCTATGCATGTTATTTACATATCTTGCCTGTTTGCATTGGCTAAAATTTCTAGCACTGTGTAGAATATGAGTGGTGATAGTGGATATCCCTCTCTTATTCCTTATGTTAGAAAAAAAGCATTTAGAACTTCCCCATTATTATGTTATCAGTAGGTTCCTCTTAGATGTTCTTTATCATGTTGAGAAAATTCCCCTCTAATCCTCTTTTTTTAATATTTATTTATTTATTTATTTATTTATACAAGCACTGGGTACAGTCAGAAGCGCTGGACGGTGAGAGAATTCACCAGAGCCAGAGCGGGGAGCGCGCCATGTGGGACCCTCCTCTGGTGGCCAGGGAGCAGCCGTGGATGGAACCGCTGCAGAGGCTGTGGGTAGCTTTGCAACCCAGTGCTCAACCGCTGCACCACCGGGGAGGCCCTGTTCTTGCATTCTTTTTTTTTTTTTTTAATTTTTTTTAATTTTTTTTTTTTTTAGAGAGGCATGTTTATTTATTTATTTATCTGTTTGTTTGTTTGTTTTTGTTTATACATGCACTGGGTACAGTCAGAAGCGCGGGAGGGCGAGAGAATTCACCAGAGCCAGAGCGGGGAGCAGAGCAGGCAGAAGGACCGAAGTACACTGCCGAGGGGAGCAGCGGGCGGCAGGAGAGGTCCGCGCGCCACGTGGGACCCTCCTCCGGTGGCCGGGGAGCAGCCGGGGATCGAACCGGCACTGCAGAGGCCGCGGGCAGGTTCGCAACCCAGCGCTCAACCGCTGCGCCACCGGGGAGGCCCTGTTCTTGCATTCTTGAAGTAGATAGTTGGGAATGGAATTGATGGATCACATGGTAGACCTATTTTTTAAAATTTATTAATTTTTTTATTTAATAATTAAAAAAATTTTACATCATTGTTCATTTTTAAACAATATTTGCTTCCCCGCACCCCCTCAGGTGTAGTCCCCATAGAGTTTCGAAGCTTCACCAATGCACCCGTGCACCATTACCTCAGTCCCCTGTGCTCCTCCCTCCCTCCCTCTGATCCCTCTCCCTCCTCCTCCCCTGCAGTATGTCTCTGATTTATAATTGTCTGGTTTTGCTTTGTTGTGCTTTGTACTGCTGTTATTTTTTTACACTGCTGTCCTATTTGGTTTTCTTGTATTCCTGCTATAAGTGAAACCATCCGATATTTTACTTTTTCCTTCTGGCTTATTTCACTGAGCATAATTTCTTCTAGCTCCACTCACATTGCTGCGAATGGCATGAGTTTATCTTTTTTGATTGCTGAATAATATTCCATTGCCTATATAGACCACATCTTCTTGATCCAATCATCTATTTTTGGTCATTTGGGTTGTTTCCAGGTTTTACCTATTGTAAATAGTGCTGCAATAAACATTGGCGTACAGGTGTTCTTTTGAATCAATGTGTTTGTGTCCTTTGGGTAGATCCCTAGGAGTGGAATGGCTAGACCTATTTTTTTAAATAATTTGAGAAAACTCTATATTGTTTTCCATAATGCCTGGGCCAGTCTACATTCCCACCAATAGTATATGAGGGTTCTTTTTATTCCATTTCCTTACCAGCATTTGTTGTTTCTGGATGTTTTGATATGGGCCAATCTCATAGGTGTGAGATGGTATCTCATGTTTATATTTGCATTTCCCTGATGATAAGTGTTGTTGAACATTTTTTTCATATGCCTGTTTGCCATCTGCATGCCTTGTTTGGAGCAGTGTCATTTAGCCCTTCTGTACATTCTTTAACTGGGTTACATATTTTCTTGTTATTAAATTATATATATTCTTTGTAGATCTTGAATCTTAGCCCCTTGTTGATGTTTGATATGCAAATATTATCTCCCTCTTAGAGCTGTTTCTTTTATTGATAGTTTCTTTCTCTGCAAAGATGATTTTTATTTATTTATTTATTTATTTTTTAATAGAGGCATGTTTTCATTTATTTATTTATTTGTTCATTTGTTTTGTTTGTTTATACATGCACTGGGTACAGTCAGAAGCGCAGGAGGGTGAGAGAATTCACCAGAGTCAGAGGGGGAGGCAGAGCAGGCAGAAGGACCGAAGGACACTGCTGAGGGGAGTAGCGGGCGGCAGGAGAGGTCTGCGCGCCATGTGGGACCCTCCTCCGGTGGCCCGGGATGCACCTGGGGATCGAACTGGCGCCGCAGTGGCCGCGGGTAGCTTCGCAACCCAGAGCTCAACCGCTGTGCCACCGGGGAGGCCCCAAAGATGATTTTTAATTTGATATAGTCCCATTTGTTTATTTTTTGCTTTTAGTTTCCTTTTTGTTGGAGTCTCCAAAGACATCCCTGAAGTCAATGTCATGGACAGTTTTGCCTGTTTTCTTCTATATATTTTATGGATTCAAGTCTTACACCCAATTTTTTTGAAAGACTTATTTATTTATACATATAAGAACTGGGGTACAGACCAGAGGTGTGGGGGTGAGAGGATTCACCAGAGTCAGAGTGGAGAACAGAACAGGTGCATTGCCTGAAATACACTGCTGAGGGGAGCAGCAGACAAGTCAGGAGAGGTGTGCTGTGCCATGTGTGTCAGCTCCCTGGCCAGGGATTGAACTTGTGCTGCAGTTACTGCAGATAGCTTCATAGTGCTGCATCTTAACCCCTTGTGCCACCATGGAGTCCCCCTTGCAACCAAATTTTTAATCCATTTTATGCTAATCTTTGTGTATGGTATAATATACTGGTCTTGTTTCATTCTTTCGCATGTGGCTGTGCAGTTTTTCTAACTCCGTTTGTTAAACGCACTTCTTTTTTTCCATGTGTGCTCTTGGCTTCTGTCATAAATTAATCATCTGTGTAAGTGTGGATTAATTTCTGGGCTCTCAATTCTATTCCATTGACCTGTGTGTCTATTATTATTCTAATACCATACTGTTTTGATTACTATAACTTTGTAGTACTGTTGGAAGTCTGGCAATATGATACCTCCATTTTTCTACTTTTTTTTTGTTGTTGTTGGAATTGCTTTGGCTTCTGGGCTTTTGTGGTTCCATATAAATTTTGGTAATATTTGCTCTATTTCTTTGATGAAAGTCATTGAACTTTGATAGATATTGCATTGAATCTATACAATGCTGTCTGAAAGATGGTCATTTTAACAATGTTAATTTTTCTAATCCATGAGTCAGGAATATCTTTTCATTTCCTTGTGTTTTGTTCTATTTCTTTTAACAATGTCTTAAAGTTTACATTGTATAGGTCTGTCACCTCTTTTGTTAAGTTTATACTTAGGCATTCAATTATATTTGATGTGATTGAAAATGGTATTATTTTTTGGACTTCTTTCTCTGCTAGTTTATTGTTTACATATGAGAATGCAAGATTTTTGTATAATATTTTGTAGCTTACTGCTTTACTGCACTGATTTCTGATAGTTTTCACTTGAGTTTTGAGGAATTTCTATGTGTATTATAATGTTGTTTTCAAATAATGATAGTTTTACTTATTTTCCTTTTGGTTTCCTTTTTTATCTTTTTCTTGCCTTATAGCTTTAGCTAGGATTTCCGTTACTAAGTCTATCAACTGATTTTTGAAAATTGAAACTGTTTTATGTGACTGTTACAAACTCTACTTGGTCATAGATTTACTTCTTCTTATATATTGCTGAATTTTATTAATAGTTTGTTAAGGAAATATGTGTCTATATTCATTAGGGATATTAGTCTGCAAGCTTTTTTTTGGGTACTACCTTTGTCTAGTTTTGGTATCAGAGTAATAGTCATCTCATAAAATAAATTGGAAACTTTCACCTACTCTTCTATTTTCTGGAAGAAAGTGTGCTGAATTTGTGCTTATTCTTTAAATGTTTGGTAGAATTCTCTAGTGAAGTTAACTGAGATTGGTAATTTCTTATTGGGGAGTTTTAAATTATGAATTCAATTTCCTTAATAGGACTAGTTAAGTGATCTACAGTCATATGCCTTTCAACAATGGGCCACATATATGATGAGATACATAAACGATTGAGTTCCTAGTGGGCTATCTCATAAAACTTGGGTGTGTAATAGGCTATATGATCCAGATTTGTGTAAGTATAGATTATATACAATGTCTAATTTATCTAGTGACACATTTCTCAGAGAGTACCTCTTAGTTAAATGATGCTTTGGGTGAATACTTCATATTATTTGAGAGCTTGATAAATTTAATTTAACTTGTCAAATTTATTTCCCTAAGAAGAAAATAATAAAGTTCAGAGCAGAAATCATTGTTATTAAAAAACAAAAATAGAGGGCCTCCCCGGTTGCGCAGCAGTTGAACGCTGGGTTGCAAAGCTGCCTGCAGCCTCTGCAGCGCTGGTTCCATCCCCGGCTGCTCCTCGGCCACTGGAGGAGGGTCCCGCATGGCGCGCAGACCTCTCCTGCCGCCCGCTGCTCCCCTCAGCAGTGTACATCGGTCCTTCTGCCTGCTCTGCTCCCCGCTCTGGCCCTGCTGAATTCTCTCACCCTCCTGCGCTTCTGACTGTACCCAGTGCTTGTATAAACAAACAAACAAACAAACAAACAAACAAATAAATAAATCTTTAAAAAAAATAGAGAAAAATCAATGAAGCAAACAACTGGTTATTTGAAAAGATCAATAAAATTGAAAAACCTCTAGCAAGACCAACAAAGAAAAAAGAGAGGAGACATAAATTACAAATATGTGAAATTACAGAGGTGCTATCTCTACAGACCCTGGAGACAACAAAAGGATAATAAAGGAACACTACAAACAACTCTGGAGACTGGCAGAGTAGTTTAAAAATAATACATTTTTTTCCTAGAGTGTTGAGTGACATTTTAGATTATTAATTTGAGATTTCTTTTTTTCTAATCTATGAATTTAAGGTTATAAATTTCCCTTTTAACACTGCTTTACTTGTGTCACATGCATTTTAGTGTATTTTCATTTCATTCATTTCAATATTTAAAAAATTTTCCTTTAGATTTCTTTCTATGATTTCCCTTTTTTGATTCATGGACTATTTAGAAGTATGCCACATAGTTTCTAAGTGTTTATAGATTTCCCTGTTACTGGCTTGTCATTTGATTACATTTAGTTGGAGAACACTTTGTATGATTTCAATTCTTTAAAGTCAGCTTTTTTTTTTTTTTTTTTTTTTTAAGGTTGAGGGTATGGTCTATTATGTCTGTGGTATTTGGCTGGAGTAGAGTCCTCATTGTCAAAGAGTTCTGTTTTGCTGGTCTTTCCTTTTCCTGAATCTTTGGCTGGGTTTTTGTTGGGGCTCTTTTGTTTGTCCCCATTGACATATCTGGCTTATCAACTTTTACACCTCCACGTTTGAGATATATAAGGTGAATAGAGAATCTAGGGAATTTACAACTGTGTTTTCCTTTGGTTCCCAATGTCTCTTGGTAGTGTGCCCTCTATTTCCTTTTTTTTTTTTTTTCCCAGTCTTCTAATGTTTATTTATATATAATGTTCAGAATTTTAGTTGTACCTATCTGGAGTGCTAAGAAAAGGTACGTCTATTATGTCTTCCTAGAAGTGCAAATAGTACTATTTTTAAAGATTTGATATAGTTGTCTGTTTGCCAATACAAATAATCTACTGTAAAGGGGAAAAATGACTATACCAAAAAGTTAGGTCCTTAAAATGTAAAGGGAAAATGGAATTCTGAGGACAAGTATAAGGTTAGTTTTCTGATAGGATCAGGGAAATTTCTTTCATTGACAGAAGAGGGAAGGTGGATAAGTATATTACAGACAGGGTTAAGAGTCAGGGTTGAGTAAGTGAGTGAATTCCTCTACACTAGACTCTTGGTATTCAATAGAAATTTCTGAGATGATGGAAATGTTTCATATTAGCACTGTGCTATATGGTAGCTGTAAGACATATGTAGCTACTTAGCACTTACAATATATCTAGGACAGCTGAGGCACTTAAATTTCAATTTAATTTAAATAACCACATGTGGGTAGTGGCTACCATATTGAACAGCACAAATCTAGATGAAGTATGAGATAAATTATTTGGCTGAAGACCTCAGAAGAGATGACAAGATATAAAGGAATCCTCTTGATTTATGGTTGCAACCGGCAGTACAGTTGTGTGATATTCTCCAGCAGCTTCAGCTATAGGAAAATTGTATCATAAAAATAAGGCATAAAAGCTGGAAATCCCCTTAGAGAGCTAAACACCATCTTCCTCTAATTTTCTAGTTGACAAAACAGATGATCATGAAAATTAATAACTGAAGTTATTGGCCCAAGGTTATCATGACAACTACTGGCATAACCAACCTCTTTAGCATTTTGTTCCCTCAAAGTTAGCATTATTTCCCCAAATTGACAATTTCTATTCAAGGCTACCATGAAATACTTTCGTTCTCTCTGAAAACAGACCTTCTTTGGGGCATAGACTGATCTCCGCAAGCAATGTAATTCCCAATATTATTCAGGTATAAAATGTGAACAGATACTTTGCCTTCATTCATATTTATCCCTTTTCCTTTAACTTCTTTTTTTTTTAAATTTTTTTTTTTTTAGATTTACTTATTTATTTATAAAGCACTGGGTACAGTCAGAAGCATGGGAGGGTGAGAGAATTCACCAGAGCCAGAGCAGGGAGCAGAACAGGCAGAAGGACCGAAGTACACTGCTGAGGGGAGTAGCTGGTGTGGCAGGAGAGGTCTGCACGCCATGTGGGACCGTCGCCCAGAGGCTGGGAATCGAACCGGCACTGCAGAGGCTGCAGGCAGCTTCGCAACCCAGCGCTCAACCGCTGCACCACTGGGGAGGCCCTCCTTTGACTTCTTTCATATCTACGCAGTCTTGATACATTAACAGAAGTGGAGGAGTTGCAACCAGATGAATTATACGGGGAAGTGACAAAACTAATTCTTCAACTGCTTCTTCATAATATCTGAAATTTACACAAGATGATAAGTTGTGTTATTTCAATTCCTTGATAATTTTGACAATGAGTCTTCCACTGTATGACCTGGTCTTGAGGGGAGCAAGCTGCAGTATAACCTATTCATATACCTGCCTGTTATTTAAAGAGAATTCTTTTCCTGTACAAGATAGGATCACAAAAGTGTATCTTTCCATTCTTGTTTACAGTGCCGACAAATACTGATTTAAGCCATTTTCTTTCTGCTATGATATAAAAATTACTAGCCCTTAATATAAGAGGAGAAAAGGAAAATGAACATTATTGAGATCCTACTATGTGACCGGTGCTATCACAGAAATTATTTATTCAACAAATAGTATATGCATAATCTGATAAAATGAGTGAAGCATTCACAGATGATAAGGAAAAGGTGCATGCTTAAAAGGAATTCATGATCTACTGAGGAGACAGATAAACTCTAAAAAGAAAAAACAGTATGAGTAATACTTTAACCATCCTAGGAGATATTTTTTATTTTCATTTTACAGATTAAGAAACTGAGGCAACCAGACAGTAAATGAATAATGCATAGTCACAGAATCAGAGCCAGGATTTTTTTTTTTTTAAAGATGTATTTATTGATTGATTGATTGATACATACATACAAGCACTGGGTACAGTCAGAAGCGCAGGAGGGCGAGAGAATTCACCAGAGCCACTGAGGGGAGCAGCGGGCGGCAGGAGAGGTCTGCGCGCCATGTGGGACCCTCCTCCGATGGCCAGGGAGCAGCCGGGGATCGAACCGGCGCTGCAGAGGCTGCAGGCAGCTTCGCAACCCAGCGCTCAACCGCTGCGCCACCGGGGAGGCCCCAGAGCCAGGATTTTAACTCAGATTTATTAACAAAATAAGATGTCCCATTAAGAAAAAATGCCTGCCAGACAAACACATTTTAAATTTTATTTCAAATGTCAGGCTTAGAAAATAAAATATAGTGAACATATGTTGTTAAAAATATTTTTGTCATTATGCCCTAAAATACTAGCAGGAAAAATGATCAAATTTGATTAGTTTTTTAAAGATACAAGATTCGGAAACTTATAAAATGAGTACCAAGACAGAATCAGGCAGAAAGTCACTGAAACTCATTGCTAACTTCTGGACATTCTCAGTATGGACATGAACTTGTCACATAATACCTTTTAAACTTAAGTTTCCACACCCTTAAGGTGAGGTAAATAATACCGTCTTCACTGGGCAAGGATTTAGCAAGGTATGTCCAAGTTTGCAATAGATACACATTAAGTGTCACAAGATTTTGAATCAAGCTATTTCATTATTCTGATTTTCCCCCAGAATTTCATTTTACTCTATTTGGTTTGCTTACTTGTTAAAATGAAAAGTAAGGGGATGGCCAGAGGGGAAAAGTAGAGGGGTGGCAATGAGGTGCAGTCACACTGGAGAAGAGAGGTATGGATTTGTAATCCATAAAGCAACTTTCAGTTTTAGGACTGCAAAGTGAGCTAGAGTAGTGGGTGAAAGTCCATGCTGCTTCATGTACTTCTCCAGGATTTATTGACTTAATAAATTAAAATCACCATTATCTCTCTTGTTATTTCTAATCATCAGAGCCTACACAATATGAGACCTTTATGCTTGGAACCACTGGATGAATTACAAATTGACTTAAATTAGTTGACAGAAAGCAATTTTGGTTAAACCAAGTTGACCTAGAAAAATGAAAAATCATCCTAACAGTGAGGCTGCTCATTTTACTTTGGGGGTCTGAATGTAGCAGGAACCCCCCCTACACTGTTCTAATGACATCTCTGGCTCGATTGCTCCCCAAGTTAGTGCTTCCCTGAATGATACAGCAGCATATGACTGAATGGCCAACCCTAGAAAGCTATTATGCAAATTGCTGCCTCCAGAAAGTGATTGCTTCTCAAGGATGCCAAAGCAAAGTCACTTTTGGGGGCCAGCCCACAGACATTTAGGTAACTTGAGAATTACAAGAGTCTCTACAAAGACCTTACAGGAGGCCATCAATATCCCTTTATCTACAGTCATTTGGACCCAGGGGAAGCATGGTCTTGAGTGGAAAAGCATTTCATTCACACCTTCTTCATCTTGGGACCAGGATGATTTGTGTGCTGGAGAATCTGCATCCATAGCAATGCCCTTCATGGGACCTGACCTCTCCATGGAAGGAAGCCAAGGAAGGGGGAGGGGCTGTAGGTACATTTATTTGCATTTGCCATTTTTATTTGCCTCGGGGACATTAGACTACAGGCCTCCTTAAGCATGAATTATTTGTTAAAGTCTGGTGTTGGCTTTTGTGGACTGGTCTAGCCAAGAGTTGTTTTAGTTCAAATGGGGAGCTGGGGGTGGGACTGGGGTGGGGTAAGACATCTGCAGAGCCCAACAACCGTTACCAAGGCCTATCCTGGCTCTGCCTCTACCTGCCAAACGGTAAACAAAGCCCCTGGGAGAACTCGGGCGCGCTGAACACCTTGGTCAAACACTAAGCAAACCACCACCAGGTGTGCTTGCAGAACAGACTCTCCATCAGCGTCCTGTCATGCAGAAAATGTTTATCCAATTTGTCAAGATAATCTTTCCTCAAATAAGCCTTGGGCCTACTCCTTGGAACAGCCTGAATTTAGTCAGTATAATGTAACTCTATTTTTTTCACCATTTTCCTTTAATCGCTGTGTCAACTTTTCCCTGGCTTTAAGCAAACTGAAAGTAATTATATCATTCTTAAGTGAGTAATCTTTTGACTGGGTTAGCTGATTCATGAGTTACTCTAAAATTCTTCCAAACTGTGCAGTCCTTTCCAAACACATTTTCTTAGATGTTTCACACAGTTTGGCTCATCAGTGACCCACGGACGTGTTTATTCTGCCACATTTTGTGGCTACTCCATGACTATATTAGGATATTTGAAAAGAAGTTGAATGCAGAAATTTGAGAGAGGGAAAAAAGGTAACTTCACCCACTAATGTAGGTATTTCTTGGAAATATTACAGTCATTGTAAATAACTTGCCGCTTTAAGCATGAAGAACTGTTGATTAGTGCTTTGAATCGACGTGTAATATTAAAGGCTGGGCTTGAGGAATTTAAAAGCATTCACTTCTTTCATTTCATTATATAATTTCTTTGCTATTTGACACCCTGTGTGATATCATTTTGTTTAAAAAACAGAGACACTTAAGGTTACCACATTTTTCTTAGTTCTACTCATTGACATACTCCCACAGAACTCATGATAGAGATAAAAATAGAAAGCTCAGCCATCTGGCTATTTGATGGTTTCTATTTTTGTTTCTCTTTTCATTCACAAACTCTGTTGAGTCTGAAATTCCCTATGTTCTGCCCTATTTGTAATTGTGTATGTGTACACACACACTTTCTCATTTAAATTTAGCCATTATCAATCTGAATTTGTTTTACCCGAGACCGAGACCGCAGTGCGGTAGTACTTTGGTGTGGATACTAACCTTGCTTAATCTATGCAGATTATTCAAATCTGCATTAAATCCTGACTCGGAAGATTGCTGCCCAAATCTAGGGGATGCCAAATCAAAGACATTTCTTATTAATGTGTACCCACCCATGTTTACTCATTATAGAAATATGCTCCTTGATTTGGCTTTGATGAAAAAGACTGAACCGCAGCAGGAAATTTAAAGCTGATCTAATTCGTCTTTTTTGTTTTACACCTGAGGAAACTGTGGTCTAGAGATGGGCAGAGATCTGCCCAAGGTCATCTAGCTAATTAGTAGCAGTTATCCCTGTGCAACCCAGGTCTTCTGACTTTTTCTGATGCTCTGTCCATCTTCATAAAATAGACATGAGCTATTAAAGATATTTTTTGTGATGTTCACATATATATATTTAAATAACATTCATTATACATTTGTAACTATTGTTATTTTTAGGATTGTGTTTTCAAGCAAAATTAAAGTGTGTTGTTATACTTTGATGGCTGAAGGAAAGATTTCCTCACCCATCAGCTTCCAGTAACCCTCAAACTTTATTGCATGCATGAATGCATGAATGAACTGGTTAAAAAGGCAGATTCCTCCAGGGAATAAGAAGACAAGTCCCAGACTGGGATTAAATATTTGCAGAAGACACATCTGATAAAGCACTGATATCCTAAGTCTACAAAGAATTCTTAAAATGCAACAATAAGAAAATGAACAATCCACTTAGAAAATGAGCAAAAGTCTTGGGCAGATAGCTACCTCATCAAAGGAAAGAAATAGATGGTGAAAAGATGTTCAACATCATGTAAATGCAACATCATATGTCATAGGGAATTACAAAGATACTCTACATGGGAATGAGAATGGTCAAAACACAAAACCACTAACAACATGAAATACTGGTAAGGATGTGGAACAACAAAAACTCTCATTCATTGTTGGTGGGAATGCAAAATGTAGACCCACTTTGAAAGAGAGTTTGGCAGTTTCTTACAGACAATATCGGGCTTATTCAAGATAGTATGGCTGTAGACTGGCAGTTTCTTACAAAACAAAACATACTTTCATCATACACACTGGGCAATCACACTCTTTGGTATTTACCTAAAAGAGTGAAAACTTAAGTTCAGGCAAAAGCCAAAACCTCGATGTTTATAATAGCTTTATTTTATCATTGCTGAAACCTGGAAGCATGCAGAATGTTCTAGTAGATGAGTAGATAAACGAACTGTGGTATACCTTTACAATGGAATATTATTCAGCACTGAAAGTAAATGAGTTATCAAGCATGAATAGACATAGAGGAATCTTAAATGCATATTATTAAGTGAGAGAAACTAATTTAAAAAGACTACTGTATGATTCTAATTACATGACATTCTGGAAAAGGCAAAGCCCCGGAGACGATAATAAGATCAGTGGCTGCTAGGGGCTAAAAGGGAAGGAGGAATACATAGGTGAAGCACAGAGAATTTTGGGGGTAATGATACAACAAAGACAGATACATGTCATTATACATTTATTAAATGTATAGAAATGGACAGAATGTATAATACCAAGAGTGAATCCTAGTGTAGATATTGGGTGATAATGCATCAACATAGATTCATCAATTGTAGCCAATGGACCACTGAAGGGGGAAGTCTGTAGTAGGAAATGTTGTGAGTGGCGTGGGACAAGGAAATATTTGGGGACTTTCTACTCAGATGTGCTGTAAACCTGAAACTTGCCTAAAATATAGAGTTCATGAATTAAAAAAAAAGGCAGATTTCTTCTCTACTCCACCTTACCACCCACCCCTCTACCTTTCCACCTCCCAACCCTCCTCATGCTCCACAAAATGTTTAGTTTTTCTGAAGTCAGGTCCTGGAATCTGCATTTTCAGCAATTCTGATAAGGGGTGAGAAACCCCAATTTTAGAAATCTTGGTCTCCACCCTCATGTCCCCTGAGGCTGTAACTCGCCTATGAAGGAGACACCCTGCTTATTCAGCCTCCAGATAATACGTGCTTCCACTATGGGTTTTCTAACCCACAACCTTCTGAAGTGACCTGTTGGTTGGGAATCCTGACTTTGCAATTAAGGTAGTTAAACCACAAGCCAAACTGTTCTGGGAGGGGGCAGGATGATAGACAGGACTGCAGCGTGATTATTTCTCTTGTTGTTGGGGTGTGGACTGGGGGAGTGGACCGGGGAACTTCTCTGCCAACCAGAGTGTTGAGCTTGCCCTAGTTGGCTGCCTGTGCTTCTGGGCTTTGCTTTCCTGTGCTGTGATAAAAGAACAAAGCCTCCAACGGAAGACTAGTCTGCCAGGAGTCACTAAGAGCAAAGCGTTGCTCAGAGTTCAGTCCTGATCAGAGACTGAGAGATTCTCTTGACCAGTTGAGGCAACATCAAGTCAAAGAGGAAACTATGTCATCTGGCAAATTTGAGGTCCTTTCTGATTTCTTGGTATTTCTGTGTTGTTTCTTGAGCTATTTTTGCTTACTATGTGCACAATACTCTTCTAGGTAGTGGGGATATATCAGGGAGTAAAATCCTTACTCTGATAGGGTTTATATTCTATTGATAAGAGCATTCACATTAATATAGGGCTTACTCATGTGCCTGGTACTTTGCATGTACTAATTTATTTAACCTTCACAACACTGTGAGTTAGGTGGTATGATTTCCCCTGCTTAAAGATGCAGAAATTGAAGTACAGAGAGGTTAAGAAGTTTGCCTAAATCCCATATATCTTGATCTCCACAAAGACTGTGAGTGTCCCCACAGGGACCTTACTTTCCTTTGAATCCTTGGCATAAATTGTCTGAATTTAGCATGATTCAGCAGCATTAAATGATTCATCAGGAGGGAAAAGGAACTAACATTGGTCAAATACGGGCCATATGCCAAGGACTCTGTTTAGAACATTCTGTTTGTGACCTTATTTAGTGCTCACAACAACCTAGGTAAAAAGTTGCAGAGTTGGAGTTTTTCTGACTCCAAAATCTGCATCGTGCTGAGAAAACGTATGTGACTAACCTCATGTAAACTCCTAGCCCCTCTTTGAGAAAACTGGCAAACACATAATTGGTGTCCTTTTTTAAAAAAATAATTTTTTATTGAGGTAATGTTGGTTTACAACACTGCATATGATTTAGGGGTGTAGGATCATGCCTCTTCATATAACTGGTGTTCTCAACTCATAGTGCGTGAAAAACAATCTTTGAAAGACTTCCAGTTGTACCTGAATTTGTAAATTTGATGGGAGCAGGATTTTTGCATGGCCTGAAAGTGTCTTCCCACACCCCATGTTATGTGCAAAGGAGAATAAAGCATAGTAAATATACCGTGCAGAAACTGGCCACTTTTACTAGGTGATCAAAATGAACCTCACTAATGAAGAATAGGACATAGCCTGGGAAGGACACAACATCTTCTTTTTTTTTTTTTTTTTTTTTTTTTTTTTTTAATTTTTTTTTTTTTTTTTTTATAGAGGCATGTTTATTTATTTATTTATTTGTTTGTTTGTTTGTTTTTGTTTATACATGCACTGGGTACAGTCAGAAGTGCGGGAGGGTGAGAGAATTCACCAGAGCCAGAGCGGGGAGCAGAGCAGGCAGAAGGACCGAAGTACACTGCTGAGGGGAGCAGCGGGCGGCAGGAGAGGTCTGCGCGCCATGTGGGACCCTCGCTGGTGGCCGGGGAGCAGCCGGGGATCGAACCGGCGCCGCAGAGGCCGCGGGCAGCTTCGCAACCCAGTGCTCAACCGCTGCGCCACCGGGGAGGCCCAGGACACAACATCTTCTAAGCAGTTTACTAGCCAAGAATGCAAAGCCTCAGTCTAATCATGAAGAAACCTCAAATACACAAGGAACAATGTTCTACTTAATTATAAAAAAAAGAAGATATGAGGATCTCTAGTCTTCAAAAATGCCAATATCACAAAAAAGACAAAGAAAGACTGTAGCAAGTTTCCAGATAAAAGGAGGCTAATAAGACATGACAATTATATGCAATACCTGACCCTAGACTGGATCCTGTAATAGATTAAAGCAATTCTATGATTGATAATATTAGAAAAACCGACAAATTGGAATCAGGATGGTGAATTAGGTGAAAATATACATATTTATGAAGTTGGTAACTATCCTGTGATTACATAAGAGAGCATTCCTATTCTTCGGAAATACTGGCCAATTTAGGGGTAAGAATCTTTGAGGTACTCAACTAATTCTCAAATCATTCAGGAAAAAATTTATATTTATAATTAGAAAAGCTTGTATGTATTTATAGATCTACCAACAAACATATATGTACGTGTGTGTTATATATAAACATGAGAATAAATGATCTATGGGGATCTCTAGGGATCAAATGATAAAAAATATAGTATTAATAGGTGAATTTGAGCAAAGGTGATATAGATGTTTCTTATTTTTATTTTTCAACTTTGGTAAGTTTGAAATTATTACCAAATTAAAAATTGTAATAAATAGCTTTTTCTGATGTATACATGTACATTTTTATGAGGAGAGGGTCTATAAGTTTCCTGAATTTCTCATAAGAGTCTGGGACAGAAAAAAGTGGCTCAGACATAGCATTTTGATTTGTGAAGAACAGCTTATCTTTCATTGGAAAGAAGCTTGCCCTTTAAAAAGAAAAGCATGTATTTCCAACTTCTGGATTCCAGTTTCTTTCTTTCTTTCTTTCTTTTTTTGAAATATTTATTTATTTATTTATACAAGAACTGGGGTACAGGCCAGAGGTGCAGGAGGGTGAGAGGATTTATCAGAGACAGAGTGGGGAACAGAACTGGCAGACTGACGAAATACACTGCTGAGGGGAGAAGCAGGTGAGTCAAGAGGGCTGCTGCTCCATGTGGGTTAGCTCCCTGGCTGGAGATCGAACTCGTGCTGCAGTAGCTGTGGATAGCTTCGTAGTGCTGCGTTTTAATGCCTTGCACCAACAGGGAGGCCCCTGAATTCCAGTTTCTTGTATTCAAATTGCTTTTTGCCTTAGCAAGCAGAAATGTGTAATTGGTCTGCAGTATCTGGTTGATCTCTATTCTTGATAGCATATATTCTGCCACTGATAAAGATAAAATTGATGCAATTGTTAGTAGTTCATTTTTCCTTGAAAAAATATACCATGATGGGAGATGGGGAGCAATGAGGCAGGAGACCTAATGGATCATGAAAGATTATTGGTGTGTGGGCTTAGTGGGTGTGGTCTGGTAACATATATCTGGAAATGAGTGAACTATACCCCTAACTCACACACAATGTTGTAAACCAAAGGTACCCCAATGAAAAATAGTACAATTTAAAAATATTGTGATTTTAGCTAGACAGTGCTGAATGCCTCCAAACAGAAAGTTAAGAGAAGGGCCTCCCTGGCTGCGCAGGGGTTAAAGGAGTTAAAGACAGTGTTATCAAGCCCCCCCACCCCTTCCGGGAGCAGACATCTCCTCTCTCTTGTCTCCTGTCTCGCCTGCTGCTCCCCTCAGCAGTGTATATCAGTAGATCTGCCTGTTCTGTTCCCCACTCTGTCTCTGGCGAATCCTCTCACTTTCCGCACCTCTGGCCTATACCCCAGTTCTTGTATGCATAAATAAATAAATCTTTAAACAAAAAAAAGAGAGAGTTCAGAAGACTTCTGTCTAAGAGATACTAGGTAGACTTCTCAAGAGAAGAGTTGAGTCATTCAAGCTGGACTTTGCAGGATTAGTGAGCTCTGCAAAAACGGAGTTGGGGTAGAGGAGAAAGGGGGCAAAATGTGCCGATGGGTAAGCCTGAACTGTTTAGGGGAGATATTCCATTTGAGTTGGAATGGCTGGCATTGCTAGGGAGAAATTTTGAAAGTAAAATTAGTTAAAGAACACTAAAGTTGGCAAATAAATTTGGATTTCATTTACTAGGAAATAGGGTGACCCTAGAATTTTGAGTCCCATGTGATGCTTTGGGAAGAGTGACCCAGTAATGAGTGAGGTGGGACTAAGTTCAGGGAGGAGGTGGAAAAGGGATGGGGACTCTGTGGTCCCCCCTCCTCACTTTCTGAGGTAGCCAAAATAGGGCAGTGAGCAATGGCAGGAAGACAGAGATCACAAGGAAGGCGCAGGAGGGATGTAGGCTCTCCCCAAAGATAGGCTGTGTAGACATGAGTGCTAAGGAGACGTCAAAAAGTCCTGTGCAGTCTGGAGATCAAAGCACATTGTCATCTGGCTCCTGAGCCGTGAGGAGGGGTGATGTTTTTCCCCCTGTGCTCCCTCTTTTTCTGCCACAGATCTGTGCCACCCCTGTGAGCACACCTGGCAAAGGACAGATACCTTTGGGTGGGGATAAGTATAGGCAGTGCCAGGGCTTGTAGCCCGCCCCAGGCTCTGGATGACATCACAGCAGCCCTCTAGTAGGTCTGTGCTTGGAGCATTCTCAAAGCTGCCAAAATCCAGGGCTCACAGAACCAACCCTTTCGGTGTTCAGCTGTCACGGCCTCCTAATTACTCACCAACACTTCCTCATGGCGCAACTGTGAGCTTGTTTCTTTGCCATGGAAATAAAATATAGCTTCAACCATACAGGAGAAAGACAAATGTCAACTTACCTGATGCATCAAGACCTTTTATTTCTAAGTGTGTTTAAAGAGTGTTGAATGCACACTCTCACTTCTCAGTTTTCTGGTAGGTCTGCATGGGAGAACCACATTTCCCATGAAACTTAACCCTGAGATGACACTGATTTACAATACAGTATATGATTTAGGCATATAGGTTCACACCCCTTCGGATGTATGTTAGCACACCACACTTGCACCATAGCACCCATAGTCCTCCACCAAAATCACCTCATATTTTGCTCCCTACAGTCTACCCTCTCATGTAGAAGTCTTAATTCTGCAATCAGATTTCTAGGGTTTATTTTGGTGTAGTTTGTCTGTTCCTTTGTCTGTTTGTCTGTTCCTTTATATTCCACATGAATGAAATCATCTTAGCATACTCCTCTCCAGTTCCATCCTCTCCAGTTATTGCAAATGGTAAGATTTCATTTTTTTGTAAGTATTTTATTGTGTGTATATACCACATCTTCTTTATCCACTCGTTTGTCATTGGGCATGTAGATTGTTTCCATAACTTGGCTGGGACATAGAGGAAAAGGAACCCTCATATACTGTTGGTGGGAATAGCAAATGGTCCAGACCCTATGGAAAACAATATGGAGGTTCCTCAAAATTTTAAAAATAGATCTACACATCACCCACCACTTCCACTCCTCACTATTTATCGTAGAAATACAAAAACACTCATTCAAACTGCTATATGCACTCTTATGTTCATTCCAAGGGATATCTTTTGAGTCAAACAATTTTGGAACTGAAACAGATGTTAGAGGTCATGTACTTCAGTTCTGTTCTTTTACAAATGAGGAAATGGATGTCACTAAAAGTTGGGTGACTTATTCAAGTTCTGCACAAGGCAAAGTATAATCACTTCAGATCTCCTGTTTCCCTGACCAGGCTTAACAAGTTGTGGGGTCCCCAAACATTCCTTATGAAGCCTTAGATCTCTTTTTTCCCTCCCTATGGGGTGGGGGGAAGGATTGGGTCTCATGGGCAGCAGACTCCAGGGGATGATTTTCCAAGGTGCTGCCCCAATAGGATTGCAGAAGTAACCCATGCAGGATGTTTCAGCAGGATGATATGGCTTGAATCTCCAAAAAATTTAAAGGATGTGGAAGAATCTAGTATTTTACAAGACCTGAAACAGGTGTCTTGTTTGTTTATGGAAACTTTTCAGAGAAAGCTGTAACGCATTCTGAAAGACAAGAGAAAAATTATAAAGTTTTAAGTAGATTAGATAGTTGAGATTAGTTTTTTGTGATCTTGCAATGTTTTCATTTATTCCCAAATCATATAAAGCTGAGCATGTTGAGCAATCAGGTGAAAATCACATGCAAAAAGAGTCTAAGTACTGATAAGAATCCTAAAGGTAAACAATGAATTCCTACTAATGGCTAAGTCACTAAGGTAAGATCCAGTCTAAATACACACCCTTGGTTAAATAGGGTTTCATTAGCTCAGGTTACAGTGGCCCAGGGAAATTTTTCCTTTATGCTTGTCAAGTGAAATTAATTATATATCATCCATCAATCATTCTTGCCATAGAGGTTCTACGGGAATATTAAGGATTCCACAGCAGCTCTCTAACTTGGCCCTTATCCTTACTCCCTTCCCCACCAGGAATTCTCTAGGTATATTTTGGTCCCCATAGCTAAAAATTTGTGGGATTTTCTGGGAAGTTACAACAATGGTTTTTACTGATAACTTGTAAAAGTTTCTTTTTTCAAAATTTGACATTTAGTGTATGTTTCAAGTTACTGACAAATATTTGACTTTGCAGGGTGTATCTCAGATTGAATTGCCAATGCAATTCTTGCAAGTTTCTGATAATTCTGTTTTCATTGAGTAAATAATGCAAGTAATTTAAAAACATTGAAAGATACACAAAAAAGTAAAAAAATATAACCCATATCCTCACCACCCCATTATTAGAATTTTAAACTACTTTCCATTTTTTTCCCCTTATTACAAAAATAATGCATTTATAGTGATGAAAATTCAAAAATATGGCTAAGAAAAGAACATAAAAATCAGCTATTTGCTTTTTCTCACACAGTCAACCCTCCTAGTCTTTCCTACATTCATGCATTTCATTTTACCAGTTCTAATCAAGTTTCAAAGTTGTTTTTTCATTTATCTTGTGAAAAAAAGTGTACATAATTTAAACATGTATGTTTTATCAAAGAAATACATCTATGTGCTTAAAATGAAACAGTACATAGTCATTTTATTAACGGTTTAACAGTTTCTATCTACTGGATATTTATTCAATAATTATCGTAATGTAGATGAGATAATTTGATTTTATTGTGTTTAATATTTAAGATCTCCTTTTTTCTTTTTTCCCCTCATAGTATTTCACTCATTGCATACATATTATATTGTCATAAAATTCCTGATGCATTTTTTTAAAGATTTATTTATTTATGCATACAAGCTGGGGTACAGGCCAGAGATGTGGGGGGGTGAGAGGATTCATCAAAGACAGAGTGGGGACAGAACAGGCAGACTGACTGAAATATACTGCTGAGGGGAGCAGCGGGGGAGACAAGAGAGGTCTGCTTCTCATATGGGAATCTCCCTGGCCAGCCAGGGATCAAACTCGTGCCTCAGAGGCTGCGGATTGCTTCATAGTGCAGTACTTAACCCCTTGCGCCACCAGGGAGGCCTCATGATGCATTTTTGCTTGAAAACAGAAAAAATACATCACGACCTTTCCGACAGCCAATAGTATATTCTGGGCCAGGCACTACGTTAGGCACTAAAGGTGAAAATGCACTGTTGGGGAGGGAAGCACAATGGACTATGGTGGTAGACTATGGATGATTTGGTGTTGGGTGCACTATGGTGGCAATCCCACAGTCAAAAATAAATAAATAAAAGGAAAAATATGCACTTTTGAAAATTACATAGTGTCTAATATGTGCCAGACAGTGTTCTAGGCAATTGGGAACTAACAATGAACAAGCCAGACAAAAGTCTCTTCTTCCTTGTAGTTTAAAGTTCTGTTGGAGATAAATAAGAGATATTCCACACTGAGATCAAGCTCGCACCTTATTTCCTAAAGACTGTGGCCAAAATTAATGTCCATATTTAATCCTTATAAAAATCTGCTCTAGTATGAATATCTTTTCCAGGTGATTAGAACACAATAGTGAGCAAGACATCCTCTCTTACTCTCAATGGGTGTAGAGTTCATTTGGCGACCTGGGAAATTAGCATCTCCAAATGGATACAGTGATCCTTGTCCTGCTACCCCCCTGGATAAGTGTGAAATCAAATGAAATGAATCTGCAAGTGCTTTGAAAGCTTAGACCTGAGAGGATTGTGGGAGAGTTAGCATCAATATTCTTAGCCCTGGAGAGACTTGCAACACATCTGAAACCAGGAGATGGTAGTATTTGAGCCCGTGTCAAAGGTCAGGTGGCCGAACTGTCTACTGGAGTGGATTTTCCTATTGGGTGGGGCGCAAAGAAAAACATCCTGTACCTGTCTCATTTCCTGTGGACTGGCTGAGTAATCAAAATGGCATCAGACCATGTAGCGAAGGAAGACTCGATTTATGTACATACATATTGAGAATTTACAAAGTTGTAAATTCTAAAGAATAAGAGAGTGGACCTGGGATGTTTATTTTGACTTTAGGAACTAGAGCATCAAGGTAAGAAAGAGATTTCATGTGACAGGCACTTTACATTGAGAGTAAAGATGAGGTTCTTAACTAAAGAAGAAATGATCACCGATAAAACTCCGACCAGACAGATGCTCTAAATATACTACTCTAGTTCATAGAAGTGGAAGCAGCTATTGATTCCCTGGTTAGGTAAGGGGAAGCTAGGCCATGCCAACCACTTTTTTGATTACGGAACTCAAGCAAGGACAGAAGCTTTTCCATAGCCCAAGAGGATTTGTTGCTCTTAGCTCAAAACACTGCATGCCAGTGAGGAACATCTTCAGGACATCATTTTTGAGGATTTTTTTTTTTTTTTTTTTTAAAATATTAAATTTTATTTTTATATTCCCCCATACAATTGCAAACGCCCCATTCTGACCCCAATCCTTCCCCTCCCGCCCCCCACCCCCCAAAAAGTGTCTCTGGTTCATAGTTTTTTTGTTGATTTTGATTTTCACTTTCTTATATTCATTTTCCTGGTCCCTTATTTAAGTTTTCTAGATTCCTGCTATGAGTGAGACCATCCATTTTTGAGGATTTTGAGGTGATTTGCTTTGGGCAACTTCAATCCCAGCACAGGGGACATATTTTACTTATGGGCAAAGACATGCCATAATTAAGAATTTAGCTTTCCAGAAGTAAAGTCATTGAATAATAAGTCTCTAATAATAATGATGCTATTTTAATAGCACTTAACACTTTAGTATATCATACCAATAGTTTTCACAACAGACAAATATTTTTAAAAAAACAAAACACAAAAAACTGCTCTGATTTTTGCCCTGAACTTGTGGTTCTCAATCTTGATTAGGATCAGAATCCCAAGGAACTTGATAAACATACCAGTACCAGGTCCTAGCCTCTGTGTTGTTAATTAGCTCTCCACGTCAACCTAATATACACCAACGTTTGAGAATCAGTAACTTTTAGCTCACTGAGAATCTGACAGTTTTCAGAGCTGAAATATCCTTCAGAAAGTATTCTGTGGATACCTTCACTTTATAAGGAAGGGAGTAGGGATTTACTTATGAGAGGCTGGTCAGTGTCTGAGCCTTCACCCAAACACAGGACTTTTGATAAGATCGACAGTGTAGGGCTCCCTCCTTCCAGCTGTTAGGAGCCTCTGGGTGCAGGAGTTACCATGTGGCTGTTGAACGTTGGTGGCATGCAGCCACCAGCTCTTGTGTTAGAGGCAAGTGTGTTTCCCAGAGAAAAGCTGCCCTTCAGAGGTTCTAGCCCTGTCTTACCTAACCACAAAAGTACTTATTTTGTCTGATAACAATGTATTCCATGTAGTGGCCCCCAAGATAAGTTTTTCAAGCACTGTAAAATTTCTAAATGAACACTAGAGAATTTTCCAATTAATCTTTCCAAAGTAGGGTGTTATCATTTCTCATAGAAAAACATTTCTCCTTTCATCAAGGTCTTTTGCTTCTTTCATTTCCTTCCTACAGCTACAGGTCTCATCCATCGTCCTTCTGACTTTGATGCTTGGGTTCCAATTAACATCCCCACAATCTCAATCTAAATGTTACAGCTATAAAATGACACTATTAATATGCTGAGTTTTCTGCTTTATTCTGCCCAGGCATTAAATACGTAAATATTGACGTGTTTTTGTTATAGGACAGGGAGAGGGGCAGCCCAAACCCCGCAAACCTGCCTATTCTAAATGGGTTCTGCCATCCGCCGCATCAACACAAAACATATGACACTCTAATGGGAAGGATCTTTAATAAAAACTAGGAAACAATACAGGTGAGGCAAAGAGTCTAGTTTCTAGATGAAGCACCCAAAGTTACCCATCCCCTCGTGGGTAAAACTCCATCCATATGGGGTCGGCCCAGAGCAAGGCCCCAAAGCCTGCCACAAGTCTAAAGCATCTTCCAGTGGGGACCCACAGAAAAGGGTCACAAACAACCGGACAAGCCCGGAAGGAAAAGAGCAAAATCAACACCCAGATAAAAGCTGCCATTGTCACCTCCCCACGGGTCTCACCCACATCTGTGTCACCCAGTCCACGACCAAAAGACAAGCGCAGTTTCTTTACTTGTCTCTAGGCTCCATGTGCCTCCTCCAGGTCTCCTGGCTCCATCCTGCTTCCTTCCTCAGTCTCTTCTGCAGCTTCTCCTCTTCCTGCTCAGCTCCACCCTCCCTTGGGTGGGGCAGGGAAACTCCCCCTTTCCTGGGGACCACCCTGTTACATTTTCTTGTCTTATGAAAATTTGTGGCTGGGCCTCCCTGGTGGCGCAGTGGGTTTGTTAGGGGGAAAAGTTTGGGATCAAGGTTAAAAAAATTGTGTTTTACATAAGTTAAACCATTTTGACATATTTGCTGTCTTGTTTTGGCTAATGCCTCCAGATGTTTTTTTTTTTTTTTTTTTTTTTTTTGGCTTGGACTGATGAACTGTTTTTCCAGGAATGGAGGACTTCTGCTTTCCACAATGGGCAATACCTGGAGGGACTGGTTTTCTTTCACACTGGAACCCAATAAAATTTTCATCTGAGACTGCATACCAACATCCATATATTCCATCTTCATCACCATGGAAATGGTGTCAAAGAGTGAAAGGGGGGAATTGTTAGGGGGAAAAGGATGTCCTGAGCTAATTCCATACAGGCTTTGTGGACTCCACCCCCACCCCAGGCCAAAGCCAAAGACACTGGGAACTCCAAATCCCATCACCACCAAAGGGAAGGTGGCTGGAACCTGAGGGTGGAGTTAAGCAGCCAGGGTTGGTATAAAACCAGACATGTGGGCTTTGCGGGGGAAGGGGGGGGGTTCCACTTTTTTGGCTCTCCGCCAGCTCGCAGCACTCGGCCAGCTCTCGGAGTGCCTTTGGGTTTCCAGGTCAGCGGATCGGGTAGGACGCATTAAAGACTTAATTTCCCTATTTTCTCCCTGAGTTGTACATTCCCTCATTTCCCTTTCCCTTGTAAATAAACTTTTTATTAACCTTCTGTGTGTGCCTGTAGTGGAGTATTAATAAGTCCCTTTTAAGCGTGCGGGTGAGGACCCACAACCAGGCAACCCATTTTTATATCGGGGTTGCTCCATAACAGTTTGAGCGCAGCACTGTGAAGCTGTCCGCAACCTCTGCAGCCGGGGTTCCATTCCCGGCCCGCCAGGGAGATTCCCACATGGCAGACCTCTCCTGTCTCATCCACTGCTCCCCTCAGCAGTGTATTTTGGTCCTTCTGCCTATTCTGCTCCCTGCTCTGTCTCTGGTGAATTCTCTCACCCTCCTGCGCCTATACCCCAGTGCTTGTATAAATAAATAAATCTTTAAAAAAAAAAGAGTTGAGGGGTCTCAGTTAAAAGTGACTCTGAAGTGAATAGGATGATAATCCCTGAGGTGGTATGGTGATGAAATAAGCCTTTTCATCCACCTAGAATGATTTCTTTTCTTTCTTTCTTTCTTTTTTTTTTTTTTAAAGATTTATTTATTTATGCATACAAGAGCTGGGGTGTAGGCCAGAGGTGCTGGGGGAGTGGTGAGAGCATTCTCCAAAGACAGAGTGGGGAGCAGAACAGGCGGATCTACTGCAAAACACTACTGAGGGGAGCAGCGGGTGAGACAGGAGAGGTGGATCAGGTTGAACTAGTGCTGCAGTGGCTGAACTAGTGGTTGAACTAGTGGCCAGGGATCAGGTTGAACTAGTGCTGCAGTGGCTGGCGGAGATAGCTTGATAGTGCTGGCTTTAACCCCTGCACTACCAGGGAGGCCCCCACCTAGAATGATTTCAACATTGATTCAAATAGAAATGTGGGTGTCTTTTTTTTTTTTTTTTTTTTTTTAAAGATTTATTTATTTATTTATACAAGCACTGGGTACAGTCAGAAGCACTGGAGGGTGAGAGGATTCACCAGAGACAGAGTGGGAAGCAGAACAGGCAGAAGGACCTAAGTACACTGCTGAGGGGAGCAGCGGGCGGCAGGAGAGGTCTGCTGTGCCATGTGGGACCCGCACCCAGTGGCCGAGGATCGAACCGGCGCTGCAAGACTGCGGGCAGCTTTGCAACCCAGTGCTCAACTGCTGCGCCACTAGGGAGGCCCAGAAATGTGGGTATCTTTAGAGCAATTCTTTTAAGAAATTAACTCAATGTTGTATACAAGTATGTAAAGAATGTTAAACACTGTATTTTTATAATAGCAATAAATAAGTGAATGTATAAATAAATGAGAGAAAATTATTACAGATGTGGGATTTGATGAGAAAAATAGGGCTCTCTTTCTTGCTCTCTCCTATCTAGCAGTCTAAAAATTAGAAGTTAGAAGTGATACCACATTGCTAACATAGTTTCCTTGGAGGGTGGGTTATGCGGGATTTGCCTTTCTGTAGTACTCTGTTTACATTTGTTCATTGCATTATAATTTTTGCAATCAGGTGGGAAAAATATGAACTGAAATTTTTTTAAAAGAGTGAATTATTTAAAAAAATTTTTTTTATTTATGCATACAAGAACTGGGGTACAGGCCAGAGGTGTGGGGGTGAGAGGATCCACCAGAGATGGAGTGGGGAACAGAACAGGCAGACTGACTGAAATACACTGCTGAGGGGAGCACTGGGTGAGACAGGAGAGGTCTGTTGCACAATGTGACTAGCTCAGAGGCTGTGGATAGCTCCACAGTGCTGTGCTTAACCCCTTGTGCCACCAGGGAGGCCCTAACGAGTTATTTCTTGTAGAAAAAAAAAGATGCAAACAACAGCCAATCATTTCTCCTATCCAGGTTTTACACCCAGCAAGGCCATGGTGTAGAGGTGAGGCCAGCTTGAAATAGTTAAGGTTAAATTAAAGCAAAAGTCTAGATTGGTTAGAGGGGAATATTTGCAACCAGTGATTTCTGGTTCCAGGGAGAAGTTAATATGAATAGGAATGCAGATTGCTAGTAAGAAGGTGATAAAGGCTTTCTTTATATTCAATTAGTACTTCCCAGACTGCACAGGCAGAAAGAGCCTTGGGGCTGAGGATTGACCCTCCAGGCCCTCTAAATCCTCCAACTACCTGCCCTTGGGGCGTGAACTCAGCACTTTTCAGCCTGGCTGGTTTGGCTTCTGTGAGGTTTACCTCGCTTTGGGTCTAATGTGTGTGTGTTTTACCTGCCTCATGAGACCATCAACTCACTGAAGGCAGGACTAAACCTGTTGAGATTTATAGACTATTTTAATGGCGATTACCTGGAACAACGCTTTCATAAAATAGGTGCCTGACAAATATTTAAACGGTTGCATCATTTACTTGCTTAAAACCCCTTTGTTCGTCCGCCTCTTACCAAATAAAGGACACTTTCTTGGGATCACGTTCCAATGAGCTCCTCAAGTTTATCTTGCCTTGTCACCTGAAATGCACCCTGTTTTCCTGAGAAAAGTGTCTGCAACTCAATCTCTGAATACAGTCAGGATCCTGGTTCTAATCTAGGGCTTGATTTACAGTTGCCTTCAGAATCCAAATTTTGGATACAGTGACTTTCATGGGAGCTCTGCGAGTTATTAGAAAGAAAATGACCCGTGGTTATGCAGATGGCCTCCAAGCTCAAGTCCTAGGAACTCTGACCTAGGGAAAAGCAGA
This sequence comes from Talpa occidentalis, assembly GCF_014898055.3. Lineage (NCBI taxonomy): Eukaryota > Metazoa > Chordata > Mammalia > Eulipotyphla > Talpidae > Talpa > Talpa occidentalis. Next base: position 29,114,260 of record NW_023604295.1, read on the forward strand.
CACTCTGGGAAATAGGAATAAGAATAATACTGACCTGTAGGTTGTTAATGAGTAATTTGCTTAGCATAGTTCAAGGGCCTGGGTTAAATGCTGGTTATTGTTATTATTATGTATTTAATGCCTCCCCCCCAACCATCTCACCCAAGGCAGTTTGCCACCTAGGCCTGGGAGGAAGGAAACTACTGGCAGTTAGAAATAAGGGTAGAAATATACCCTGCAGTGAGTGAACCTTGAACTTAAAAGTTAGGGTGGAATTCCTGCCTTTGTTTTGATCCCTTTCCCTCCCCCTCCCCTGTAGAATGTCTCTGATTTATAGTTGTCTGTTTATTATTATTTTGCTTTGTTGTGTTTTTTATTGTTATTTTTTTTTCTTGATCACTTGTATGTTTCACCTATATTCCTCCTATAAGTGAGACCATCCGATATATATATTTTTTTTCCTTTCTGGCTTATTTCACTGAGCATAATCTCTTCTAGCTCCATCTGTTAGGGGGAAAGGATGTCCTGAGCTAATTCCATGCAGGCTTTGTGGACTCCACCCCCACTCCAGACCAAAGCCATCAGGACACTGGGAAAGACAAATCCCGTCACCACCAAAGGGAAGGTGGCTGGGACCTAAAGGTGGAGTTAAGCAGCTAGGGGTGGTATAAAACCAGACACGTGGGCTTTGGGGTCTCTCTCTCTCCTGCCTCCTGGCTTCATGGCTGGTGGCTCGCGGCCAGCTCTCAGAGTGCCATTTGGGATTCCAGATCGGCGGATCGGGTAGGACGCATTTGAAACTTTATCTCCCACTTTTCTCCCTGAGTTATATATTTCCTCATTTGCCCTTCCCTTGTAAAAAAACCTTTTATTAACCTTTGGTGTGTGCCTGCAGTAGAGTATTGATAAGTCCTTTTAAGTGTGCAGGTGAGGACCCACAGTTAGGCACCCCGTTTTGTATAGGGGCTGCCCTGTAACACATCCATGTTGCTGCGAATGGCATGTTGGTAACATTTTGAAAAAAAAATAGTTAGGGTGGAATTAAAGAATTAAGGACTTTATATACCTTTACTAAAGAATTTAAGTTTGTGGTATAACCAATAAAATTCAAGGAATAATGATATAATATAAACCAAATGTTTGAAGTACTGAGTGGTCAGCCTCCCCAAATCATCAGGTATTTCCCTTTTAATTCCTCTAATACATGACGATAATGATTATTGTTAGTAATGACTACCATTGGGGTCTCCCTAGTGGCTCAAGGGGTTAAGACACAGCACTATGAAGCTATCTGCAGCCACTGCAGCATGAGTTCGATCCCTGGCCAGGGAGCTACACACATGGATACACACATGACTTGCCCGCTGCTCCCCTCAGCAGTGTATTTCAATCCGTCTGCCTGTTCTGCTCCCCACTCAGTCTCTGGTGAATCCTCTCACCTCCTGCACCTCTGGCCTGTACTCCAGTTCCTGTGTGCATAAATAAATAAATCTTAAAAAAAATAGTTTATTCAAAAAATAATAGCTACCATTGACTACCTATTTTGTGTCATTCACTGTATTAAGTGCTTTACATTTTTATTTATTTATTCACATATTCACTTACTCATTCACACATTCACTTGCTGAGCACTTACTGTAATCTAGGCACTCAAGTAGGATGTTAGGGATAGAGGTTGTTCTCTTGTGCAACAACCGGACAACAATAGTCCTGAAAGCACTTATCTATTGTGCCAAGCATTAGGAAGACCAAGTTGGTGAATATGTCATTCATTTAGCTGTTGTTATAACTCATATCTGATCCAAATTTTGCATCTTTCTTTCCCATGACAGACTCCCCAGTGCCATGTCTTCCAGCTGTCTTTGTGCCTGTGCCACAAATTCAACCCTGCCATGTGTTTTTGCCTTTTGAAGGTCCTGGACATCCTTTACCATCCATTTCAAATACCACACTTTTTAGCAGCCTTCTTTGATCACCCCAGTTGGGATGATTTTCTCCTTCCTCCATATTGCAGGGTTAGTGTTTGGACTCATTGCTAGCAATTACCTTTCCCTGCTTGAATATTTAATGTGGTTATTTGTATATATTAGTTATCTGATTTCTTCACCACACCATTGGCTTCTTGCTTTCCCCTTGGTTGGTAGCATCTCTTGCCTGTATTAACACAATTGGTGTAGTGTAGCTAGATTCTTCCAAACCAGGGGTCCTAAATCTTCTTTTCTACCCTTTTCTCTCCTGCTGACCCCATCCACATGTGTGAGCACACAATTGAGACTAGCTGCTGACAGAGCAGACTTTCTGAAAGGCAAATCTGAGGATTTCACGGCCTTACTTAACACTTGTCAATGGTTCTCTCAGTGAGGATAAAATCCAAATCCTATGGCATGGCATACACATGCCTGTTCATAACCTGGACCTGCTTAAATCTCCAAGTTTATCTTGCTCTGACTCTCCCACTGGGTCCCAAGTACACTCAACTAACTGCTGGCTAGCCACCATATCTTAGCCTCTACCTGCCTTTTACACATGCAGCATCCTCTCCCAGAAATCTTCCTAATTTCTTTTAATCTTCCAGGTTTTAATTTAAATGGCACCCCCTCCAGGAGGCCATCCTAGGTTTCTACTAGGACTCCTATATTCCAAGGTGCTGTCCTTCCTTATTATAATCACATTGACTAATGGTGTGTCTTCACTGCTAGTCTATAAACTCTGTTAGGGAAGTTTCCTGCTATTGTTCACTGCTGTAACCCGAACGTCTAGTCTGTGCAAGATGAACAGCAGAATCTGGATGAATATTTGTTGAGTGAGCTCTCTTTGCATCTCCCAAAGTCCTCCCCCAACTTTTAAATATATGTTTGTGTGTGTGTATTTAAATATACACATACAACATGAAGATATGTTAGCAGCCAAGATTACACTATTATAGATATACTTGTTATAAAAGACATTCAAACAAAACAACATATTTGAATGTAAATATAGTTTATTTTTTATCTCACTCCTAACCTTCACTCCCTACATCTACTCTCATCACCAGGATATTAACAATTTCATGTATATATTTCTATTCTTTTGTACTGCACACATTCATGCACACATCCATAATACAGCCCCCCCCCCAACCCCAATCCCATCTGGAGTGTTTCGTAAACAGAAATGGGATAATATGATAAGTGGTGCTTTACTCCTTGCATCTTTTTATTTATTCAATACATTTGAGAGATATTTTTCCCATTCCCTGTGTAGGTTTATAGCTATAACTTCCTCATGCTTTTAATATCTATCTATTCCATGGTAAGTTTATGTCATACTGGATTTATTCATTCACCATTGGTAGATTTTGCTTGTTCATTTTGTGCTCACAAATGCCAGTGTAGTTGTAGGACAGGTTTCTAGAAGTGGAATTGCAGGCTCGTAGAATTTTTTTCATTTCCCAGCTCTTTCTTCACATAGTTCTTAGTGGGAGGATTCCAAGTTCTCAAAATGTTTAGTTTGTCAACTTGCAAAACTGCAAGAAGGTGGAGATTTATCTTTACATCACTTTTGGCCCCTTTGGAATTACACTCTTCTGGCTGCCTCCTTACTATCCTTCCCATTCAGCTCTGACATACCCTATCCCCTTCCATGTAACTGATACATTCAGCACTATCTAGCAGCTGAATATTCCTTCCTGGTGTCCATACCCTTCTTGTTTCAGTTAACAGGACCACCATCCAAGCAAGGACATTGTTCTCTTGCCACTGAAATCTAGGTTTTCTTAGGCGCCTCCCTCTTCTAAGCAACCCTCGGGCCAGAGCTGAATCTTTTTATTCTCTCTCCAGATCCTACTGAAATCTAGCCTAACTAGTATCATCATCATCTCCAGCCTGAGTTCTATCCACAACCTGGGTTTTATAGGAGCAGGTTGCAACCAGAATAATTTTTTCTTAAATTCTAATCTGCTTGTCATCTGACTTCTACTTACAAAATTTTTTAGCAGTTTCTTCAGCACCCACCCAAGCTCATTAACACTCCGAGGATCTTTTCTCTGGCTCTAAACCACTTTTATGCTCATCCCTAGAAAACAATTCTTATTATGTCCTATCTCTAGCACCACTCATACCTCTGCTGCTGTACATCTATACTCTTATTTCCTGAAAGGCACCCCAACCTCTCTTTCTATTTTCTGCTCCCCTCTGACCCACCTTTGCCTGCACGACTCTTACCCATTCTCCAGGACTCAGCACTTCCTCCTTGGCTCCCTGGCTTTGTCTTAGGTGTCTGTGCCAGTGTTCCTACCGTGTGCTGAATGCCCTTTCGTGCTGACCATCCCTGGTCACACTTTGGTATAATGGCTTCTTTGCCTGCTAACTCCCCCTAAAATGTAAGCCCTCTGAGGGAGGGCATCATCATGGGCCCTCTGAATACCCTGTGCCTGACACAGTTCTTGTCTCAACACCTGTCTGTGGATCTGAGTGAAGGGACAGATAAGTGAGTGAACGTGATGTTTTCTGGCAGTCTATACATTTAAACTCAGACCTAATAATAATCATAATAGCAATTTTCATTTGTACCAGGCTTAGAACTTTGTGTACATTATGTAATTTAATCCTTACCACTGTGAAGTAGGTATTAGCACCATTTAATGGGATGCAGAAAAGTTAAGTAACTTGCCTTCAGACATATGCCAGTAAGAGGCAAATCTTTACCTGTTACAGGGCAGAAGGAGAGGTACCCTGGGATACCCAAACCTGCCCAATACTATAAATGTGTTCTGCCATCAAGACAAAACATACTCTAGTGAGACCAAAAAAAAAAAAAGCAACCAAAAAACAAAACAATGAAACCAACTTTAATACAGTTAGTGTGCAATAGGAGAGAGAATATAGTTAGAATAGTTTCCCCACGAAGTACACAGTTACCCATCCCCTCGAGGGTGGATGTCCAGCCAAACAGTGTTGGCCCAAAGCAGGACTACTGAAACCCCAAATCTTGCCACAAGTCTAAGGCACCTTCTGGTGGGGAGCATAGGAAAGGGGCCAAGGGGTCAGGCAACCCTGGAAGGAAAAGAGCAAAATCAAGATAAAATTCAAGATAAAGGCTGCCATTATCAGCCTCCCACAGGTCTCGCACCCACGTCTTTTTCAAGTGACTCCTTCCATGACTCCCCCAGGTCCCTGGTACAAGTCCAAGGCTGAGAAGCAAGTGCAGCTTTTTCACATGTCTTTCCCTGTTCTACGTGCCTCCTCCAGGTCTTCTTTCTCCATCCCTTCTTTCCTTCCTTCTCCTGGTCTCCTCTAACTTCTCCTGCCGGCCCAGCTCCCTTCTTTCTTGGGTTGGGCAGGGAACCTGGAACTTCCCCTTTCTCTGGGGATTACCCTGTTTCAAGTCCAGGAGCACCAAGTTGTCTGTTCCCACAGGGTGTGCCTTAATCCAACTTAGCTGCCTCCGCACTTTGCCTCTACTCTTTTCAGTGCATCTATGCTTGAATGGGGGGCTCTGCTGTCTACAACCCATCAGCGTTCTGTCTGGTGGCGATTTCTGTGTCTTGCAAGCTGTGTGAAGCAGGAACTTGTCACCTTCTTCTTCAGAGAAGCCTAGTCATGGTGAGGTCCTGGAACTACTTTTTTGCTCAGTGGACCAGAATAAATACCCAGAATATCTAAACTTAATGATATTTTAAACCTTTTTATTTAGAGATAATTTTTCCTTTCAGAAGTTACAAAAATCATATAAAGAGTGAGACCAAATAGTCCCTGATAGCCTTCACTCAGATTCACCAGTTGTGATTTTGCCAATTTTTTTTCTTTCTCTTAATAATTTTTTTCGTGAACTATTCAAAAACAAGTACTAGTCATCTTTATTTTCCTTTACCCCTAAATATATCAGTGTATCTCCTAAGTAAAAGGACATTTTCTTATATAACCAGAGTATTTATCAAATTCAGGAAATATAACATTACATACTGTGTTAATATGAAAATTGCAAAAATTATCTCGATAATATCCTTTCTAGAATTTGTGTCCAATACAGGATCCTGTCTAGTGCAGTCAGTTGTCATGTTGTCTTTTTCTTAAGGTCCATAGAGTTCTCCCTGGTTCTTAGCTTCAAGTCCAGGGGGTGACATTAGGCTTGTGACCTGGATCACCAGGCCAGGCGTTCTCAACTAGAACCCCACACCTGGCCCTGCTTTTGACTTTGAAAAGTCCCTAGGGCCCCAGTTTCTTCACCAGACAGTGAGGAAAAGGAGGAGTGAATTTAAGTGTATCTAAAATCCTCTCTAACATTTAAGGCTTCAATATAAATAAACAACAATAATTATTTTTTAAAAGCTTTTTTTTCCTCCTTAAAAAAATTCAGGTAGGAAGAACATGACTCCTTGAGAATTTGTCAGTTTTGAAGCCTGCTCAATGATTTCATTTTCCGGATGTCTTACTTCTCTGATGTTGTCTTTTCTTTGCCATTATCTTCTACAAATGCTTGCCTGACAGTCTTTTTCATCTGAGAAGTATTTTGAACATAATATGACTGTTTATTTAATGTCTCATGCACTTCAGAAGATAATGACCAGAAGGGACTGTTTGCCTATTTTTTTCAAGCACTAGCTTACTCAGCTCCAGACTTTTCCAGAGAGCCTACATTAATTTGTCTTTATTTTGTCAGTTTGGACTTGGATTAGCACTTGTGAACTTTTATTCCATCTCTTCTGAAATTTGATGAGAATTTGTCATGCAGATTCCTTGGTGTTTACATTTCTTTTATATGGGTTTCATTAACCAGATACAAGTACTTTGCTATAAAATCCAGAAGATGGTTGTAAAATTGTAAAATAGTGAGAATTTTAACCTTGAGATTTCAAAGCAATTTTCATTTGCTGCTGTTAGTGGGTGGAATGAGAGGTACCCTGGAACTCCCAGACCTGCATGATCTCAATGGGCTCTGTTGTGTCAAGACAAAACGGACTCTTAGTGCATAAGACCTTCAATAGAAAAGAACTTTAACACAATTAGTGTACAGTAGAGATAGGCGAAAGAATATAGTGGAAATAGTTTCCAGTTGAGCACCCAGAAGTCACCCATTCCCTCATGGGTAAATGCCCAGCCAAACAGTGTTGGCCCAAGGCAGGGCCACTGAGGCCTGAAAGCCTGCCATAAGTCTAAGGGACCTTCTGGTGGGGAGCACAGGAAAAGGGCAGAGGGAGCCAGGCAACTCTGGAAGGAAAAAAGCAAAATCAAAATATAAGTCAAGACAAAAGCTGCCATTGTCAGCATCTCCACGGGTCTCTCACCCTCCTCGTCTCCTTCCATGCCTCCCCAAGTCCCTGGTACAATTCCAAGGCCGAGAAGCAAGCGTGGCTTCTTCACATGTCTCTCTATTCTATGTGCTTCTTCCAGGTCTTTTCCTTTCTTCTTTCCCTCTCAAGTCCTCCCCCTGGTCATTTCTAGCTTTTCATGGCTCAGCTCCATCCTTTCTTGGGTAAGGAAGGGAACCTGGAACCTCCTCTTTCTATAGGGATTACACTGTTATACTCTCCACTATTCTCAACTACTTCAAAAGAGTTAGTGCCAGATTTTAAGGGGGTAGGTATTTTTTCAAAAGTCCCTATGGCAGTTATGTTTATAATGAAAACATCTGCACCATTGGTGAGCATTTGCTGAGTGCCCACGTGGTTCAGGTATTGCGTTGGTCCTGGGCAGGCTGCAAGGAACAGAGGGGCATTGAGTTTGGTGAGAGAGACAGATGTGCACACAAATAAGTCCAAAGGTAAGATAAGCGACATGATATATACAGTGCAGTATAAAGGAAGGAGAGATCAAGGAGCCAAGGAGAGAGTGGTGTGGCTACTCTTATATATTCATTAGCTTTAAAACTTTAATACTTTGCTCTGTAGACAATGTGAGAATTACTTTTTGAGGGATGTTCCTACTCCAGCTTGCCATTTGATACAGACCCACTGCACTTTGAGTTCTTTGAAGGAAGCAACATTTTTGTATCTTCAGTGAATCAGGATGTGTAAGGTTGAAGCTGGTCATATAGTAGACCTGCAATAAATATTCTCTGAAATCAGAGTTGCATTGATATTAATAGTTGTCTAATACCCTTCGGTATTGCCAGAAATAGAGCTCGTCCCTCTGATGATGCCACATCAATGAGACAGCTAGACATGAAACATAGGCTGGGGATCGACCTAGGGAGGTGGCATTTAAGGCATCTACAAAAGGTATTTGTGAACCTTTTGAATTGGGAGAAAGTCAGGAAGTTCTAGAGTAGACAAGGTTGGTCCAGCCCAGAATTCTGTAGTGTGTCTTGAAGTGACTCTTACTGTGTGAAGCAGGGGAGGGTGTGGATGTGGGGGAGGGGATATTTCAACATAAGATTCCTTTCATAAAATGGGGATTCCACCAAATTTAAAAACAGCGTGGGGACCTCCCCGGCGGCGCAAGGGGATAAGTTGCAGCACTATGAAACTATTGCAGCCATTGTAGCACAAGTTTGATCCCTGGCCAGGGAGTTGACTCACATGGCTCAGCAGACCTCTCCTGTCTCACCTGCTGCTCCCCTTAGCAGTGTATTTCAGTCTGCCTGTTCTGTTCCCCACTCTGTCTCTGGTGAATTCTCTCACCCCCTGACACCTCTGGTCTGTACCCCAGTTTTTATACGCATAAATAAATCTTAAAAAAAAGGCAGCGTCATCTTAATTCTGCAAAGAGGGTGAGAGCCTTCTTCTAGGTTATAGACTTCTCATTGTGTCTTTACATGGTAGAAGGGCTGGGTATCTTTATGGAAACTTTTTTTTTTTAAGATTTATTTATTTATGCATACAGGAACTGGGGTACAGGCCAGAGGTGTGGGAGGTGAGAAGATTCACCAGAGACAGAGTGGGGAACAGAACAGGCAGATTGATCGAAATACACTGCTAAGGGAAGTGGCTGGCGAGTCAGGAGAGGTCTGCTGCGCCATGTGGGTCTTCTCCCTGGCTGGGGATCGAACTCGGGTGCTTCAATGGCTGCAGATAGATTCATAGGCTGCATCTTAACCCCCTGCGCCACCACGGAGGCCCCCATTTTATTTTGTTTTAAAAATTAATTACTTTTAAAACTGAAGTCTGATTGATTTATGGTATTATTTTAGTACCAGCTGTGTAATATAACATTTGTATTTACTGTAAAATAATCATCAAAATAAGTCTACTTACTTTCTTAACAGCTTTCAAATTTGCAATACTTTGTTATTGATTATAGTCTTTATGCTGTATATTATATTTCCTTGACATTTATTTTGTAACTGGACGTGTGTGCCTCTTGATCCCTTTCATGAACAATTTCACCATCCCATCCCTGCTGTATTGACTCTCTATCCCTTTACTTATAACCATTCTGTTTTCTATCTTTATATTTTTAGTTTAGTTTGCTTGTTTTGGTTTTTCAGATTCCATATATAAATTAAATAATATAGTATTTACCTCTCTCTGTTTACTTTTTTTATTTAATACTTTTAAAATCCATCCATGTTGTTGCAAATGACAAAATTTCAATCTTTTTCATGACTGACTAATATTCCATCAACTATCGATACTACATCTTCTTTAATCATTGAGTCATTGATTGTCATTTATGTTGTTTCTGTACCTTGGCTATTGTAAATAGTGCTGCAATAAACATAAGGGTGCTTATAGTCTTTGGAATTAGTATTTTTGTTTTCCTTGGGTAAATAGATGTGGAAATTCTGGATCAAATGATAGTTCTATTTTTCACTTTTTGAGGATCCTACATGCTGTTTTCCATTTAGGATGCACCAAATTTACATTCCCACCAACAGTGCACAAGGGCTCCACCCTCAACAATATTTATTTATTTTTGAAAGATTTATTTTACTTTTATTTACGCATACAAGAACTGGGGTGTAGGCCAGAGGTGTGGGGAAGAGGGAGTGAGAGGATTCACCAGAGACAGAGTGGGAAGCAGAACAGGTGGATCTACTGAAATACACTGCTGAGGGGCGCATCAGGCGAGACAGGAGAGGTCTGCTGCGCCACGTGGGTTAGTTCCCTGTGAGGGCTCGGACTTGTAATGCAGATACTTTCATGGGGCTGAGACTTAACCCCTTGAGCCATCAGGGAGGCCCCTGTTTCTTGACTTTTTGATATTACCATTCTCACAGTTGTAAGATCGTATCTCACTGTGATTTTGGTTTGCATTTCTCTGATAATGAGTGATGTTGAGTATCTTTTCATGTGATTTGCAGCCATCTGTATGTCTTATTTAGAAAAATTCTATCCAGACCTTTGTCCATTTTTAATTTTAATATTTTGGATTTAACAATTCATTATAACTGTCATTTTAAAGACATCAGTCCGTCAGATCATGTATAAATAAGTTTGCAAAAAGTCTTCAAAAACAAAACATACTTTAAACATGTTCAAGTAGAGAGATTATTAGAAATTTCAAAGTTTTCAGTTACTTCATTATTATAGGAGCCAAGTAACCTTTAACTTCAGTTGGAATAAGTCTCTTAAATCCAGCTTCATTGCAGATTCCAACTTCTATGTTATATTATTTGCCCTTTAAAACGTTCCTTTAGGGTCAAGGTGGCTGTATGAATGGCATCTTCAAGTTCTAGATCATCATTACATCCTACAGAAAGTATTCCCATTCACATAATTCTTTCCCATAGCTATGACTTTTCAGGAAAACTAAGCTCCAGATGGATCTGACTGAAATCAATGTTGTTTCCTTCATTCCAACCATAAATAAATAAAAAAGTTCCAAATGGACAAATACCACCTGACTGGGTGTATTCTTGCATCACAGAAGCTACTCTCCATACCAGCTGAGCTGTGGGAATGGGTTCTTGGCAAACCAGATAGAATGGCTGAGCTGGTTTTTGGGCTGCATGCACAAGCACTCTGTAATCTGGGCCCATGCCATTATACACCCAGCTTACATGCTTGGTAATTGGTTCCATGTTGTGTACACTTCACTCATCATACAGAATGGATTTCTGTTTCTTCTCAGTTGCTAATACCACACCATTTGCAGCTTTAATTCCCACTGAAGGGATTCCTTCAGCTACAGCAGCCAAAGTGTATTCAATCTGGACAAGTTTACCAGACAGGCTGAAGGTAGTCAGCAAAAAGCTGTAACCATGCTCTGCTATCTTTATCTGGAGAGCCCCCAATTTTTAATCAGATTTTAAAAATTGAATTGTATGAGTTCTTTGTATAGTTTGGATATTCACCATTGGAACATGATTTACAAATATCTTTTCTCATTAGTAGGTTGCATTTTTGGTTTGTTAAAGATTGAGGATCCCTCCCCCACACTCTAGATTACTACAGGTGGGGGAGGGATCCTCAATCTTTAAATCATGTGGAGTTCATTTTGTAGTGTAGTGTGAGATAGTGTTCTAGTTTCACCTTTTTTTTTTTAAGATTTATTTTATTTATACATACAAGAACTAGGGTATAGGCCAGAGGTGTGGGGGTTGAGAGGATTCACCAGAGTGGGAAACAGAGCAAGCAGACTGACTGAAATACACTGCTGAGGCGAGCAGTGGGTGAGGCAGAAGAGGTCTTCTGTGCCATGTGGATAGCTCCCTGGCCTGGGATCCAACTTGTGCTGCATTGCAGCAGAAAGCTTCATAGGGTTGCTCTGAACCCCTTGCGCCACCAGAGGCCTCTAGATTTCACCTTTTTTGCGTGTGGTTCCAGTTCTTCCAAAACCATTTACTTAATAAATTGTCTTCTCCTTATTGTATTTTTTTTTACTTCTTTTGTTATAAATTAATCGATCATAAATGGGTAAATTTACTCCTGGGGTTTCCATTACATTGATCCGTTTGTTTTTGTATTAATAGTGTACTCTTATGATTACTACAGCTTTGTGATATTGTTTGAATTGAGGGTGTGTGATGCCTCCAATTTTGTTCTTTCTTAGGACTGTTTTGACTGTTCAGGGTCAGTTATGTTTCCATCAAACTTTTAAGATTGCCTGTTCTATTTCTGTGAAAATTACCAATGGAATTTTGATAGGGATCATGTTGAATCTGTAGATTATTTTGGGTATTATGAACACTTTAACAATATTAATTGTATCAATCCATTAAGATGGACTATCTTTCCATTTCTACGTTTCTTCTTTGATTTCTTTCATCAGTATCTTATAGCTTTCAGTGCTACATCCTTCACTTCCTTGGTTTAAATTATTTGTAGGTATTTTATTTTTCTTTGACTTGCTTATAAATGGGATTGTATTCTTTTTTTTTAATTTTTTTCCTGATAGTTCTTTGTGGTCTGTAGATATGCAACTTTTTTATATATTGATTTTTTTATCCTGTAACATTACTGAGGTTATTCAATCTAACAATTTCTGGGCAGAGAATTTAGGGTTTTATCTATATGAAGTCAAATAGTGACATTTTTATTTCTTCTTCCCCAATTTCTTTTTATTGCCTAATTGCTTTGGGTGGGACTTCCACTAGTAGTTGTTGAAAAAAAGATGGTGAAAAATGGGCATCTTTGTCTTTGTTCCCCTCTTAAAGGTAAGGCATTAAACTTTTCATTGTTGAGTATGTTAGTTGTGGGCTTATCATATACAATCTTTATTATCTTGAGTTATGTTCCCTTTATACCCACTTTATCAAGAATTTTTATCATAAGTATATGCTGGATGCTTTTTCTGCTATTTAAATCATCATATCATTTTTTAAACCTTTATTTTGTTGATGTGGTGTATCATACTGATTCTTTTGTGGATGTTGAACCATCTTTGCTTTTCTGGAATCCCATTTAATCATGGTGTACAGTTCTTTTAATGTATTGTTGAATTGGGTTTGCTTATATTTTGTTGAGAATTTCTATACCTACAGACATTTCAATATGTAATTTTTTCATCATTCACAAAGATATTCTAAAAATAGCTAAGAAATTATTTTTATATTATTAGGTGGAATGTTCTATAAATGTCAATAGGTCTAGTTGATTGTCAATATTGTTCAAATCTACATCCTTTTTGATTTTCTATCTTTTTGTTCTATCAACTAAGTCAGAAATATTGAAATTGCCAATTATATGGACATATTTTTTCCTTTACTTCTTAAGATTTAAAAAAAAAAGATTTATTTATTTATGAATACAAGAGCTAGTGTATAGGCCAGAGATGCAGGAGGGTGAGAGGATTCACCAGAGACAAAGCGTGCAACAGAACAGGCAGACTGAAACACATTGCTGATGGGAGCAGCAGGTGAGACAGGAGAGGCCTGCTTCGCCATGTGGGTTGCTCCCTGGCCATCCAGGGATCGAACTCATGCTCCAGAGGCTGCAGATTGCTTCATAGTGCGGTGCTTAACCCTTTGCACCACCAGGGAGGTCCCTACTTCTTAAGATTTTGCTTCATGAATTTTGAAACTTTGTTATTTGGTGCATTCTTTTTTTTTTTTTTAAAGATTTATTTATTTTTACACAAGAACTGGGGTACAGGCCAGAGGCAAGGGAGGGTGAGAGGATTCCCCAGAGACAGAGAGGGGAGCAGAACAGGCATTCTTTATTCAGATTGTTTTGCATTCTCAGTGAATTGATTTTAGACTATTATGAAATGCCTCCATCCTTGATAATATTCCTTGCTTTGATAACTTCATTGTACAATATTAATATAGATAACCAGTTTTCTTATGTTTTATATCTTTTTTCCATCCTTTTACTTTTAACCTATGTGTGTCTTTGTATTTAAAGTGAGTTTTTTTTCCAGACATCTTTCTAAGAGAAAATTTGATACTAATCTTAATGAACAACTCTGGAAAAATGAGAAAACAAATTGGGGTATGAGGGGTTAGGGGAGCCAGGCACCACTCCTCCCTCCATAATAGAAAATCTGTGCATAAGTTTCAGCTCACCAAATCTTAACTACTAATGGCCTGATATTGACCAAAAGTCTTAATGATAAATGATAACATAGTTGGTAAATACATATTTTGTATAAGTATTATATATCAATATATTCTTACAATAAAGCAAACTAGAGAAAATAAAATGCCATTAAGAAAATCATTAGGAAGAGAAAATATATTTGTAGTACTGTACCGTATTTATTGAACACTATGGAAGTGGACTTGCTCAATTCATATCCATGTTGTTCAAGCATCAACTGTGTATCACAAAATGTTTTATCATTACAAACAGTTTTCAAGGAATTGAAAAAGTTGTGGGAAACTATGAAAATATGAAGCAAAGTGGAAAAGAAAGCAAAAAGATTTGTGATACATACACAATAATGTTAAAATGATGTTATTTCTGGGTGAAGGCATTCATTTATTCACTATGCAGCTTTACTGAGGCATGATCAACAAATGAAAATCGTATATGTAAGGTGTACGGCATGATGTATGGGTGAGTGGGATTCTGTGGTGAACTTAATTTTCTTCTTCATTATTGCTCTTTTGTATTTTCCAGAATTAAACCTGGACATTACCATTCTAATCACAAAATAACCAAAATAAACATACAAAAAATTCAGTAAATATTATTTTGACAAAAAGTAGGGCTGCTTATTGTTGGGGAACCTAACCTCTGGTGAAGCTGGGAAGCCTGAACTTTCTAACCACAACTGCCCTTTTGGATTGGTTTTCTATGCGTATGTTATGTTAATAAGCACACCTCAGCACACGTCTGCCAAGTCTTGAACCCTTTTTAAAATGATTCCACTTCCTTCTTTTTTCAAACAAGAAGGTACTGACTGCCCTGGGAATATGTGTCATTTCAACACTCCGGTTGGCTCTGGATCCTGAATTGTTGCAGTCTGTTTGCCTGGTAATCTCCTTGTCTGTGTGAGTTGTTAGGGGTAACCAAAGGCAGCTGATTACTTAATTGTTTAAGTCCGGAAACCAGCCTCTTCCTTTAGTTCCCATCAGGATCTTGAGAGTAGAAGGTATTTGGCCTTGCCAGGTTTTCCATCTTTTTTGGCTTAAAAGGTACACTCTCCCCCCAGATACTCAGGCTTTAGCTGATGAGCTGCATATAGAATTGGCTGCTTATTAAAAACAAATAGCAAATAGCAAATTTTCTATTATCTATAATAATCATTATTATTTTAGATAAATGAAATCATCTTGGTGCTATTGAGACACAAATCAGTTTTTTCCGTAGCTTAAACTGACATGAGAAGGTTTCACGTTCCCTATTTCATTTGCATTAGATCACTGATTGAGGATATTTGAATACATGAAATTTATGAGTACCTAGTATTCATATCAAGCACAGTTGACTTCTAAATGGCTGTTTGCTTTTGTAGTCTAGAGTATTGATTGTTATTGGCAAATACAGTTAAATCTAATGTCCAAATTCAGTTGTTTCTATAGGTAGGAGGGTTTTGAAAAGTTTAATTTGCCTTTAGAAAATAAGGGTCCCCTTCCTTTCTCTCCTACCACCTCTATCTTTGGTTTTCTAATACAGGCTGTGAGAACCTGATGCCAAAGCAACTAGTTGAAAGGGAAACATCTACGTAATTATTGGTTGTTTTGTCTGTACAGTATGAGACAAGAAGTTGGCATGATTTTATTTTTCACCTAGTTGGCAGTTTTGTTTTGTTAGGTTCCTTTGGACTGAAATGATTTGTTGATTTGGTATTGTGTGAACCTATCCTAATGCCACAATAGCTCTGTGACTGTTGGCCAAAAACACAGAAAAACAAGCCAAGTGAAGAGTAAAAAGGATAATTATACTGAAAGCTAGGAGATTTTGTCATTTTGTCGCCAACCAGTTACGTGACCTTGAGCAGGTCATTTCACTTCCTTGGGCCTCCATTTCCTCAAGTGTAAAATGAAGAGACCAGGCAAGACCAGTCTGCAGGTGCCTGTTAGCTTGAGCTCTTGATTGTTTGAACTGGAAAATGCAGATCAGAGCCTCCAGGGTGATCCTCAGAGATCAGTTGGTGAGTTAACATTTCTTGTTAGCTCAGCAAGAGAATAATAATTTTGCAGTTGATTTTTGAAAAAAAAAAATTATTTATTTTATGCATACAAGAACTGGGGTGCAGGCCAGAGGTATTGGGGCCAGAGAGGATTCACCAGGGACAGAGTGGGGAGCAGAACAGGCTGATCTACTGAAATACACTGCTGAGCAGCGGGCGAGACAGGAGAGGTCTGCTGTACCATGTGGGTTAGTTCCCTGGCCAAGGATAGAAATCATATTATAGTGGCTGGTGATAGCCAGATAGTGCAGTGTCTTCAACTCCTGTGCCACCAGGGAGGCCCCTATAGTTGATTTTGAGAACTAGATCACAATTTTTTTTTTCATATTGGTGATTTCCTTCTTTTTTAAATTGAAATAACATTGCATTACTACATTATATTAGTTTCAGATGTGCAACATTAAAAATCAACAAGTGTCATTAGTTAACCACTAAGAGTCCAATTCTCAGATCAAAATTTTCCACTGATTTAAAACACTTCCCATATTTCTTATTATAAATTGATACGTTGCTCAAAGGTAATGTAGCAAATACAAGTTAGCAGAAAGGAGATTTAATTGACCTATAATCCTACACTGAGATATAACTAATGTCAATATTATGTACATGTTTCCATATTTATAAAGATCATCTAAATATAGTCAGTTCTGATATGACATTTGTTTTGAAAACATAAATTTATTCCAATATGATTAGATTAATATTACCTGGGAACAACTCGAGCAGGTTTGCATGTGCACCGTTTCTTTGTATTAAACACTAGATGAACACAGAAAACTGAACACAACTGAATCCAGCCTCTTAGGAATACACATACCGAGTATATAGACATCAACCCTCCTCACAGGACAAGGAAATATGGCCACTGACATCTGGTCTTACAACTTTCTGTACCATTTCAGACAACCCTCCTTGCACCACTTCATGATAGTGGGCAACCTGTGACATTTCCCTCCCCTGGCACCTTGGCACCATGGTCCAAGAAGCAGCCTCTCCATTTAATTTTTTTCCTCTTAGTCTATTTTACATTGTTCCTATTTGTTCTCTGTTCTTTTTACTCTCTTTAGCTCACCTTCCTCTCTTTCTCTATGTCTCTATTATATGTTGCCTCTCTCATCTAGTGTGAAGAGTCTAGGAACCCAGTGGGCAGACATCCATCTGCATAACAAACTGCAGGTCTCTTTCAAGATAAAGTGTCACATTCATAAAATGCTTGCATAAAACTATGCTGTTTTTTTTTTTTAAAGATTTTATTTATTTATTTATTTATGCATGGCCTGGGCTGTAGGCCAGAGGTGGGGGGGGGGGAGGGAGAGGGAAGAGGAATGAGAGGATTCACCAGAGACAGAGTGGGGAACAGAACCTGCAGATTAACTGAAATACACTGCTGAGGGGAACAAGGGATGAGACAGGAGAGGTCTGCTGTGCCATGTGTGTCAGCTCCTTGGCCGGGGATCTAATGTGATACAGTGGCTGCCTATAGCTTCATAGGTGAGACTTAACACACCACCAGGGAGGCCCAAAACGATCCTGTTGTTTTTTTATTGTGCTTTAAGTGTTTCTTTTAAGTTCTTATTTGTTGTAACAGGTTCACTGACAAAATTTTTGGGTGTTGTGTCTCCAACCCATTTTTTCATAAGTTTTGTAGTTTTTGTTGCCTAATTATGCATAGTGCTGTGATTACTAAACTTAGCAATTACATAATAATTAATAAGTAATAATTAGATAAAAGAACAGTTAAACCAGTTTTACTTTAAAATCAGTTAGCTATTTAATTAAATAACAAATTATTAATTTTATTGAATTTCAATCCTTGAGTACAAGTCCTATTCATATTCTTGTGGTGGAATGAGAAGTACTTATGAAATACTTCTGCTGCGTACTGAAGCAATGATGAACATCTGGAGGAAAAGCCCTTGAGTGATTGTTTGAGTTTCTAGCTCAATTTCTCAGTTTAAATTTTGAATATAGCAAATATTAGTAGATACAATCCATATAAACAAAAGCTCCATGGAGTAGTTAATTTTTAAGAAAAGTAAAGAGGTCCTGGGACCAAAATATTTGAGAACACTTGCTAAATCGAGTTCCCTGTAGCTTTTCATTCTGTAATTAAAGTAAAAAACTTCCTTAGTATAGTTTCTCAGAAAGGCAACTTCTAAGAATGTGAATATTTGTAGGTTTATATGGTACCAGTATATGTTCTTATCATTATTGTGTGAGTACACATATTTAGTTTAGTTTTGGCTAAATTTAGTTAACATTCCAGGCCTCTGAGCATCAGCTAGACAACAAAAGTGGGATCGTGTTAAAGTTAGGTCAACTTTTCAGAAATATTTGGAGCTTATTTAATGTTTAAAATGACTTATTGGTATACTTGCAGCTTTTAAACCATAAATGAAACTTCATGTTTTGACCTCTTCGGAGAGGAAAACTCTAGGAAGGGAACAGCATAAATATCTACATAACTTAACAGTTCAAGGACTGGTAAAAACAAAAGGAATGTCTTTTAAATACTATTGTGGCCAAAAACATTGAGCTACAAATGAAACATTTTTCTTTTATAAAACGAGAGTATGGAGGAAATACTACTTAGGAAACAGTTTAGTCTGGTAGAATGAAATATGAATATTGCTTTCTTGACCCTCCTTGTCTTCCTCTGTCCTTCCGTTTACCCATTGTCTTTTCTTCCCTCCTAATTAAAACAATTGAGTTCATTGTTTATCAAACAGGCTTTTCCAACCAGACTTGGTATCTCCTAGAAGTAGAGGAGCTTGAAGACTCTGTTTCTCTCTCGTATTTTTACTTTGTTTACTTTAGTTAATCCAGATTTGGATTAAAATTATTTTCTAAATTCTCTCAGATGCTTTCTTACTGTTTAACACGATAGGTTAAATAATTTTGTAATTATATGGAACAGAATACATTTCTTATGCTTTTCCTTCTGAGAATCTCTACAAATTCTGCAGGTGTAACTTCACACTGACCCTCTTGTGTTACTGGGCTTACTTAGCTTTCAGGTATCTGAAGTAAAGACATTTCTCCCACTGTCAGGAAAACAAACACAAAGCTGATAGTATCACTACACTTAGGTGCATCCTATAACGGAATACTATGCAACTATAAATAAGAATGAAGAAGCCCTCATTGTACCAATAGAGAAAGAGTTCTAAGATATGTTTGTCGAAAAAAAAAAAACAATAGTATTAATAACAATAGTAAGCTTAGAGTGTTATCTTTTGTATAAAAAGTAGAAAAATATGAACATATATTTGCATTTGCTTGTTTTTACATAAATTCTGGAAGAATGTACAAAAATCTAAATACAGTGATAATGTTTGGGCAGGAGGAAAGGAACTAAGTAGATGGACTATTAGGGTGAAAGTTCGACTTTTCACCTTGTATCGTGTTAGTTTTGAACATGTGAATATATTATCTTAAAACTAATAATAATAATATTAAAAATTATACTTATTTTCAGGAAATAAAACCACGACATATTAATAGCATGTTATAGAGCCCAACCCCTACCGGTAGGAAGTCAGTCACTTTCTAACTAGTTTATATTTATTCATAATTCTGGTATTCAAATCACCATTAATATGAGTGACGGGCTTGACCTTGGATCTTGGCAGCCCTTCTTAGTTGGAGAGCATCCCTGGAGAGGAGGAGGTGAGTCTTTACTTCCCTCAGGCAGAGACAGGACCCTCCTCCGCCTTCCTCACATTCTTCAGCTGTCGGGATCATGCTAGAACTGGCACTACCTTCTCTGGCAGGCAAGAGAAGGAGGCTGCCATGGGTTCTGGCACTGTCCCCAAGGTGAGCTTCTCTGATTGCAGGTATCACAGAGAAAACTTTGAAGAGCTGGCAAAACCACCCCTTTGCTTTTTTTGCAACATGATGAAGATGCTAATATTGGGGCAGTTGAAAGCAAAATCTGAAGGTTTTTATTCAAAGAATGTGCTCAGAGGACAAAGCTATTAACAATCCTCGGCCAGGTCCAAGTTTGTTAATATTCCAAGTACCTTAGAATCATTCAGCAGCACATGCCTAATTTGAAGTAATTTATTCTGTTAATATTTTGTTTTCAGCTGCCAGTAATTCTGGGCATATGGCATTCCCCGAAGACATGAGGAAGGAAACCATTATGGGTGATAATAAGAAATGCTCATTCATTGATATGTTTAACATCTTGGCTTGGAGATGAAATTCTAAGCCATGCATCCCAGTGGCTTCCCAGCTGTGTGCAGGTTAAGGCACATTTCCTCGTGACTAGAGATTTATTCCAATATCGTATTTTATTCCAATAATGTGATGATTCCGGGGGCCACTCTGAGTCTTGGCTTTGTGATGGTGATAAGATCACCTGGGATGCTTGCTAAAAGTACAGATTCCTGGACTCCGCCTAAGTCCTGGAAATCTGCTTCAGATAATTCTTATCTGGTTAGTTTGGGAAACATTGCATTTTAGAATCTTTGGAGGAAAGTGATATTTTACTGAATCATATTATGTTCAGGTTGACCTCTTCCACCTGGAAAGAATCCAGTGTCCTCCAAGGCTGGCTAACAATGTGTATCTAGCCTGTGAGATAACCTTCCTGGCTTTCATTTGGCTTTACTTAGAACATTTGACTTCTTTCCCCCTCTAAATATCTGCTGCTTTTTCACAGAGGTTTTATTTTAAATGCAGAGCTCTGAAATCTATGGAGCTACATGTGATATCTGGGGTTGTAATGGAGAGAGGCATCTGGTAACAGCTACTTAATTTAATTATCCTTAAAAATTCACAACTCACCACACCCTATTTCCTCTCTCAGACACATATGGGCATCTAGAGGGGACAAACCAGTGACAGTACAGAGCCTTTATGTGCTGGCACCCTTAGCAAGCACATTGGAAGGCTCCTTCTATACAAAACATGTTTTTACTTACTATGGATTAAAAGGCCCTGATTGGACAGTTCTGTTTAATGAAGTTTAGAAGTTCTAGTTGGCCTCTTCTAAGGTAGAGGGGTTAAAAGTTAGATGAATCCTCCTATGGGTTTCTCTCATAGTAACTTTAAAACTCACCCACATGTGAACTTGTGACCGTGCCAGCAAACAGGTTTATTTTGACTTGACTTGACTGATCAGGAGAACAGACAAGTTAATGAAAAAGAAAAACATTGGCCAGATTGTCTGACAATTTTTTGTTTTTGATCTGTCATCATTATATGAAATCAATCAAAATTGCTGTGACTTTTATAAATCAAAAGACAGTCCGAGTTTTAAACTCAGTATGTTTTCAGCAAACTTCAATGCTCTGGCAGCTGAACCCTTCCCACCTCTCATTGTAGGACACTGATCCTTTCACTTAGGATTTGCTCTTTATAGGTTCTTCTTACTATCCTCAGACTTGCTCTGCACATTTCTTTGCATTAAAGAAAAAAAATATGCTTCCCTCTTCCAGTTCCAGAAAAAGAAAGGAAGGAGAGGAGAGGAGTGGATATAGTTTTTATGGGTCCTGAGGCAAAATGCCTTCTTTAAGAATAAAAAATAAAATAACTAATTGCTGCAAATTTTATATGATTAGCTGAGCATGTGAAAGCACTGCTAGGGTCCTCCCTACATCTGGTCATTCCTGCTAGTGGAGGACTCTGAAGCTGAAGTTCATCAACTTTATTGTAAACAAGCAAACTTTTTGTCTTCTGATTTGGAACACTATCAATTTATTCTTTTTCCTACCCCCAAATTAACAGTTTTAAGTGAGCAAATGAGTCAAAGGATCTCCATATTCAGGTAAAGGCTATTTTGAGAGATGCATAAACAAATTCATAGGTAAGCCTCCATGGGGTGAAAACATGCTCCACAACAAAGCAGTTTCTACCATTCTCTCCTCTTCCCAGGATTCTGCAGTTGGTGCATTTCTCTAGCAACTTTATTTCTTTTTAGTGGGACAGAAAGAGGCTGGGGCAGGGGTTTAGGAGATCTGTGTTCAGTCCCAAATCCCACCTATGGGAGAGTAAAAGTGGAAGAAATAGTACTTAAGTTACATTATGCCCCTGAAAGAAAGGCTGAGTCCTGGACAGATGTGGTTGCTGAACTTGGATGGCACAAATGGTTCCTTGTTCAACAAGGACTCCTAATCTAGTGCTCTGTTCATCTTGCACTCTTTCCTTGTGTCTTCCTCTAGCTGTACAGTGTTAGAAAATGACTTAAAACCCTCTCAGTGTTTGATGTCTTCCTCTGTGCAAGAAAGGGTTAGAACTAGATGATCAAGAAATTCCATTCAGTTTTAGTACTTTCTACTATTTTTTGTTTTTGCTGTTATCCTGATGGCCACTGATATCCTAGATGATCTGTGCCTAGCCCTAGTGCCCAGCAGTCTTTGCTGAATGCTTTGAGTGAAATGGAGATTTCCTAACTTAAGACTTTAAGGTGGGGCATTCACCATGATCCATTACTGACTTTTGAACTTTATTAATTTGATAGTTGTCAGTGAAGCACTTCCCTGGAAGGGCCCTGAGGTGGTGCTCATGACTCCATTTCACTACATAAATGAAAAAATAGAAGCCTACAGACTCCCAAGGTTGCTACACAAACATTAATGACAACAATGTGGATGGGACTAATGGTCTAGGGCAAAGGACTGTGGGTGCTTTGGTGGTAAATGCAGTGTGGTAACATACATCTGGAAGTGTGAGCCTATCTCCCTAAGCCATATACAGTGTTGTAAACCAGTGTTACCTCAATAAAGAAAAAAAAGTAAATCAATAACTGGAACTTGGGATCCCTGATTCCTAGTTCGATGTTTTTCCTGTTTCAATACATAGTCTCAATATTTGGATTGCTTTTAAGTAGTTACAAATGGCCCATCAGTGCCCAAGATTAGTTGTAGCAAAACAGCTTCTGGGACCCATATAACTTGTCCACAGGACAGACTAATGTCAGAATTTTTGTTGGGATCCTTGTTGATCTCAACATGGGATACATATCTAAATGAAGTCTCTATTGCTTATATATTCAAATTAAAATGTGACTTTATTTATTAACATATTTTGTTATACTTTTCTCAGGCCTAAAATTGTCTCTGGCCACTATTATAAACATAAGGGACATCAATTATTTTAATTTGCTTTTTAGAATGCTCTGTCACTAGAAGATCATAACTAAGTTCAATATTCCTTCGGTAACTTTATTGATCAAATTATCTTTCTCTTCCTTAAAAACAAGCTTCTCTCTGTGAAACCACCCTTTGATAAAGTGTGCAACTTCATGCTTTTCAGTTTTGTGCAGTGCTTTCAGGAGACTCATCACTATCATAAACTAAACTTCTTCCTTAACTTTGGAGGTGGACACAATTACTTAAAGGGGGGAATGTGACTTTTCCACAATTGCAATTAGTTGGTGGTAAGATCCAGATTCAATGCAGGATTTTTGATATTTTTTTATTATCACAAAATGTGAGGCATGCCATTAAGATCTTTTCAGTAACTATTAGCTGAGGGCAGGAATAGCTTAATATAGATATACTTTTGCAGTCTGGGCTGAGAAAGCAACGTAAGATGTTATAAGCAAACATGAGGAGTATATGTGTATATCAGGGGAGGGTGAGCCTTGTGTGAGGGTGGGATGTGGACTGGTGCAGACCCTTTTTGTCAATGAGTCACACAAGCACTGGTTTGATTTGGCACCCACTGAGTTGTATCTGTTGACTCACTCATTTAGCATTGTAAGGACAAAAGGCCTTTGTCATCAGCACTTTTTGTTTTCTTTTTAAAATATTACAGATACATTGTACTTCTGTTCCCCTAAGTATGCCTTTCACCCTTCTCCATTTGCAGAAATCATCTTTTAAAGAGTACATCATATAAAGTATTTTACCATTATAATGTGAAAGGTAAAATTCCACCATTTAACATTAGTCTTAATCTACAGGTTAAGGACTCTTTTAATGGGCAAGAACATTTTCTCCTCATTATCACCTCCTTAAGTTGAATAAAACTAACAGGCCTAGACTTGGCCTTGGGGGTTTTTCAAGGTGATAATGAGAGAGAATTTTGTGTGTTTTGTGCCTTATTTTAGTTCTTGATTTATTTGCTTTGTTGTCTCTACTAGATTTTAAGTTGTTTCAGAGGGGACTGCCATTTTAGCGTTGAATACCTCACTGAGCTAAGCTCCTACCTAGTGTACAGTAGGTGATAAGACAGTCAGAGATTCAAGGTGGAGTTTCTAAAATTTTTCTGATAGATCCAAGGGTAGATTATAGCACAAGTATTCTTCTCTCTGAACAGCAATAAATATTATTCATATAAGATTGATTTCCATATATTTATAATTAAGAGCTTTCTCTCTTAGGCTAGGAATATTTCTGTGCAATCTACCTGGACAGCCTTTTGGGTCTAATTATTAATAAGAAGGTTGCTTGGTAAATATAGGATCTGAACAATAAATGGTTGAGAATCAAGAGGGTTATTTCATCCAGGTTTGCTGAAGCCTGAATAAGTGCACTGCTTTAGGGACAGACACACCATTACATACTACATTTGTTCCCTTCTTACCCCCAAAGTTCTACCTTATTTTCAGAACCCAGCAGACTTTTCATGACAGCTTTCTGTCAACAGTATCAAATATAATCCATTTGCTTAGTAAATTTAAGATAGAGCTACATATTTAAACATTTTTCCTTTAAGTTGTCTTATTTTTTTCCTGGACTATTGACAGTGTCCAATTGTGTGAGTGTAAATGAATCTAAGTAGAGATGGCTTTGTGAGCATCATTTTCACTGTATCTCATTTAAGTCTTTTTTGACTACCCTATGAGGTAGACAGAGCTGGGTTCGAACCTGGCTGATTCTGAGGCCTATATTCTTTACCCTACTGTAGGGGCAGGATAGGCAAAATGCAGGTTTTCTGATCCAGCAGATGGCTAAAGGAGAGTCCTGGAGCCCACAGTGGTTTTCTCAGATTTTTATTGAGCTTTACATGCATTGCAGCAACCAGGTACACAGCACACAGGGGTGCCTGGATTCTTTCTGGGCTTCTCTCTGGGCTTCTCTCTTTCTCCTTTAGCTTTCTTCTGCTTCTTTCTCCTACTTCTCTCCTGCATTTTCTTGGTGACTATCTCCATACTCCTCCCATGGCCCACAAAGGTAAATAAGACAGTATGTAACAATGTAACAACTGCAGGTGCCCCATCAGGCAGGGCAATCCTAATGGTGGGAGGGCAGTAAAGCCTGAAAACCATTTACCCTACACCTACATTACATTGCTTCCTCATGGATACTTAAGTCCCTTCATGACCACATTACCATCCTTAAACCAGTCTCACTTTTCTCCCTTCATCCCTTCCTCCAGGAATGACAAACTGCTCCTTTGGTGCCATTCTGTGATTAATCCATAGACAGGATGGTTGGATTTCACTACACATGTTTGGCAGAGATTTGAGTACCCAGGACCAAAAAAATAACAGTGTCACAATGGGAGCAAGTAAAAGGGAGTATAAATTTGTATGTGTCATAGTATGCCATACATACTAAGTAATAGACCTTTAATATAGGTTGTTTCATTTAATCTTCACATTAACTCATGCACTGTCAGTGAAATGTAGAGTAAAAGTTAAAAGTTTAGACACTTAAGCCAGTTTTCCTGGGTTTGAATCCTAGTTTTGCTACTTACTAGCTGTATGATTTTGAGCAGGTCACTTGTCTGTGCCTTTGTTTGCATCTTTATAAAATAAGATTGATAATAATTGAACTTGCCTCTTTATATTGTAATGAGGATCAAATCAGCAGTCTCTGGTACATGGTAGGCACTATCTGTGGATGACTATTTGTAGTGCCCCATTTTTATTTATTTATTTAAAAGATTTATATCATTTATTTATGCATATAAAAACTGGAATCTGTGTCAGAGGTGTGGGGGTTGAGAGGATTCACCAGAGACAGTGGGGAGCAGAACAGGTGGATCTACTGAAATATGCTGCTGAGGGGCAGCAGGAGAGACAGGAGAGGTCTGCTGAGCCATGTGGATTAGGACCCTGACCTGAGAGACTGGTGATAGCTTGATAGTACTGAGACTTAACCTCTGCACCACCAGGGAGGCCCATGTAGTACCCTAATATTTGAGAGGAGGAATCTAGACTTCAAGAGTTTATGTACTTATCTGAGGTCACAAATAAGTAAATAATTGTACTAATTTTTAAGCCTAGGATAGTCCACTTTCAAAGACAGTACATATCACTGTGTTCAAGAGGTTAAAGATAACAAACCTTTTAGAAGAAGAAACTATCTCTTAGGTTTGTATATATAAGAACAAGGTAAAATATTGGAGAGGCAAAGAGAGTGGGTTTGAGAAGAATCACAAAAATTTGCCCTCTGTTTATATGCTTTTCACTATCTAATGTTACCTTCTGGGGTCATAGAAATACAACTTGGTCACCTGGGAGCAATTAACAGTTGTAAATATGAAAGACATTTCATAAAGGTTGACCTTAATCATTAGAGTATGACAATTTCACAGGGAGGAACCTGGGCTTAAAGAAGTTAAGTGTAGGTCCCTGAGGGAATGGTATACACTAAAGTCATATAAATGCTTGTGGCATACACATATAAGAAAAAAGAATTTTGGCGGGATTACTTGAACTAATTAGGATCTTAAGAAGTCAACTTGGGATAAGAAGTCCAATTGCTTGCATTGGAAGAGAGCAAAGAAACTGAGGGCAACCACAGAGAGTATGGGGTAAGGTAAGAGGGGAATATTTTTTGTCATAGTAAAGACAAGAACTTTCATGGTTGAAATAAGTGTCAACATCTACGTTCTTTCTGATTAGTACTATGGAGCCATATATCAAATAGCTCAAAAAAGGTGCCTGTCTTTTTACTTCTAATATTCTCCTGGGACATGACGAAAAATAACCAAAGATCTATATTCATCACATATGATTAGAAATAGAGAACATTTTAAACTGGTCTATTCTAAAATAAATGTATAGATTTGAATATTATATAGCCTTTAGTAGTAATTTTAGGAATGTTTTTTAAATGCTTTGGAAGCAAGGATTTTTTTTTTATCTTTTTTTTTTAAGATTTATTTATTTATTTATACAAGCAGTGGGTACAGTCAGAAGCGCGGGAGGGTGAGAGAATTCACCAGAGCCAGAGCAGGGAGCAGAGCAGGCAGAAGGACCGAAGTACACTGCTGAGGGGAGCAGCGGGCGGCAGGAGAGGTCTGCGCACCATGTGGGACCCTCCTCCGGTGGCCAGGGAGCAGCCGGGGATCGAACCGGTGCTGCAGGGGCTGCAGGAAGCTACAGGCAGCTTCTCAACTCAGCGCTCAACCGCTGTGCCACCGGGGAGGCCCGGAAGCAAGGATTTTTATAGCTTGTTCAAATTGTATATTCCTTGTTTAAGACAATGTATGACATGTAATAAGAGCTTAATTAGTATTTGTTAGAGAAGTAGATATAATATTAAGTTTGGAATAAAAATCACCAAAAGACACAAAAGTCTTGTTTTGAAAAGAATTCTGACTATGGAAAAGCCAATGTTAAAAATGCTCTGTACTAAATATGAAAGTCTGGATTGGATCCTGGAAGAGAAAAAAGGTATTTTTTCAAGTCATAAAAAGACATGTAAGAATTTTAAATGCACATAAATATGGAAGAAGACAATCTGAAAAGACTGCATGCTATATGATTCCAAATATATGATATTTCTGAACAGGCAAAACTAAAGGGATAGTAAGATCAGTGGTTGTCAGGATTTTGGAGGCAATGGATGAGGGATGAATAGATGAGGGACAGAGGAATATTAAAGGCAGTGTACAATACAATACAAACTTTATTCAAACTATGAATATTAGTTGGTAAAAATGCATCAATATTAATTCATTATTTTAACAAATGTACCACACCAATGCAAGATGTTAACTACATGGGCCTCCCCGGTGGCGCAGCGGTTGAGCGCTGGGTTGCGAAGCTGCCTGCAGCCTCTGCGGCGCCAGTTCGATCCCCAGCTGCTCCCCGGCCACCGGAGGAGGGTCCCATATGGTGCACAGACCTCTCCTGCCGCCCGCTGCTCCCCTCAGCAGTGTACATCGGTCCTTCTGCCTGCTCTGCTCCCCGCTCTGGCTCTGGTGAATTCTCTCACCCTCCTGTGCTTCTGACTGTACCCAGTGCTTGTATGTATAAATAAATAAATAAATCTTAAAAAAAAAATCTAAAAAAAAAGATGTTAACTACAGAGGCAGTGTGCTAGTGATGGAAGGCCAGGGATGATATGGATATATAGGACATGTCTTACTTGCTCAATTTTTCTCTAACGCTGAAATTGTACAAAAAATGAAGTCTATTAATTACTTTTTAAAAGGACGTTATTGGAAAAGTTGGTGAAAATTGAATAAAGTCTAGATCTGAGTTAATAATATTGTGCCAACATAATTTCTTAGTTTTGACAATTGTACCATGGTTACATGAGATGTTAATATTATGAGAATCCAGGTGAAGAATATGTGAGAATTCTCTGTACTATTATTGCTGCTTTTCTGTTAACCTAAAATTACTCCCAAATGAAAACTTTATTTTAAAAAGTATGGCTCAAGTAGTTTCCCATACTACAAGGAGAGAAATGAAGTTGCTGATTCTGTAGCCAACATTATGACTATAACAGGAACTGTATGAAATGGCAGCAGAGGAGGTTCTTTGCTTTTTCCTGAGAAGATTATCTAAGAGTTAACTAGAGGGACACTATACCCAGAGAGTCCCATGGTAAAATTGGAATATCCCTTGGATTTGGAGACCAACACCAAAGGCACCGAGGACACACAGAAGAAAGTCATGCTTCACTGAGCAGGAAGTGGATAGAGAAAAACACATGGAAGTTGTGGTCTGGGGTAGGGGATAAATTGGCAGGCTTACAGTTATGTTGGGGGACTGGGGAAGAAAGTATTAAATGATGTGGAGGCACATATTCTTGACTGAGGGAAAACATGTGCAGAGTTGCTGAGGTATGCCACACAGGCCAAGGTCCTGGTAAAAAGAACAGACTTAATGCTGGATTACCCTCCCATCCCCCACAACTCAGCACTGGTACCGACTTCTGGTATTCACCGACAGTTCAGAGACTGCAGTCTCTGATCTGGAGGCAGAATATCAGTGGTGCCACAAGCACAAGCCAGCCTGCTCTCCTCCCATTCCTGGCACATCCTCATTAGTAGCTGGACTCCTTCAGGCCCCTCTGCTGCCTTCTAACTCAACAACTGCAAAAACAGGTCTCAGTACATATAGAAGCAAGAAAAAAGTCAAAACAAAACAAAAACTAAAACAAAACCATGGTGCCACCTATGGGAAAAGTAAAAGTAGTTCAACTCTAATCTCTGTTATAGATATTTTAAAAATAAACAGGGAGAGCCTCCCCTGGTGGCCCAGCGATTGAGTGCTGGGCTGCGAGGCTGCCCGCAGCCTCTGCAGCACCAATTCGTTCCCCAGCTGCCGGAGAGGGTCCATCAAAAAGAAATAAATAAATAGAGTTTAAAGATTAAAAAAAAGTATAAAAAAATTAAACAGGAAAATCTAAAACAGTAAAATATACAGGCTAAAAGTACTACGCATGGCAACTCAAGACCTCAAGGAAATATGACATAACAAGGAAAGAACAGCTATAGATACTAACCATAAAGACATAGAAGATTATATTTCCCTGTCACAAGAGTTCAAAATTGCTATAATAAAGACAAATCAAAGAGAGACAAAAACACAGAAAGGCAAATCAAGAAAACTCAGGAAGGCTAATCAAATAGAAACAAAAAATCAGAAAAACAAACAAATGAACTGAGAAATAAAATTATGAACACAAAAGAAAATGTCAAGCTCTAAATAAGAAAATAAAACAGAGTTAGGATGTAAAGAGCTTAATAGTTGAGATTATAAAAATTGTAGAGTAGGTAATAGAAGCAGAATAGATTAAATGGTGAATCAAATCAGTCACCTCAAAGATACTAATGTGAAAAGGACCCAAATGGAAAATGCAGGAGAATAATGAAGTAAAAAGAAACAAACAAACAACAACAAAAAAATGAAGAAACCACTTTGATAATGAACTGACTCCATTAGAATATGATATATCAGAACAATGGGAATCCCAAAAGAGGAAGAGACAGTGGTGGTGGTGATGGTGGCAGGGGAAGGAGAATAGAGAACTTATTAAAAGAAATAATAGAGGAAAACCTCAAATTTGGAGAAAGAACTAAATATAGATGCCTATGACGCTAAATGAAAATCTATATGCAATGAGATCTACACCAAGACATAGAGTAGTAAAACTATCAAGACTGCAGTATAAATAAAGAATATTGAAGGTGGCTAGGGGAAAAA
Organism: Talpa occidentalis; assembly: GCF_014898055.3. Lineage (NCBI taxonomy): Eukaryota > Metazoa > Chordata > Mammalia > Eulipotyphla > Talpidae > Talpa > Talpa occidentalis. The sequence continues at coordinate 29,144,524 of NW_023604295.1, forward strand.
TGCAGGTAAATTATAAAGGTACTCTCATCAGGCTGTCATAAGATTTTTCAGTAAACATGGTTCAAGCCAGCAGAGAATGGAATGATAAAATACTCAAAGATAAAAACTGCCAGCCAAGAATATTTTGTTCTATAACACTATTTTAGATATGACAGAGAAATAAAGACCTTCCCAGACAAACAAAAGCTGAGGGAGCTTGCCAACACTAGATTTTCCCTAGGTTTATTTTTCCCATTGAACCCTTCTATTTAAATCAAAGAAAAGAAAATCCACAAAAAAATTGAACAAGGAAATAACTAGAACCAGAAAACTAAAGACAAAAAGGAAGTAGCAAGCTCACAAATACCAATAATCACCTTAATATAAATGGACTGAACTAATCAATAAAAAATTCAGAGTGGCTGGTTCAGAAAATAAAACCCAATGTTCCTCTGTCTTCAGGAGACCCATCTTAGCTCCAAAGATAAAGAGGCTCAAGTTAAAAGGGTGGAAAACAATCCTACAAGCAAATGGTACCCTAAAAATGGCAGGGACAGCCATACCTATATTTAATAAAATAGATTTCCTGCTAAAAAGACAACAAGAGACAGAGATGGACAATATAAATGATTAAGGGAGCAACCCATTAAGAAGACATAAGTCACTAATATTTATGCACCAAATGAAAGAGCATCAAAACATACAGAGCAACTGTTAACAAATCTAAAACAGACATTGGTAGTAACACAATAGTAATAGGAGACTTAACAGCCCAATTTTCTCAATGGATTGAACAAGCAGAGAAAATCAACAAGGAAACAATAATCTTTTTTTTTTTTTTTTTTTTTTTTTTTTTTATTAGAGGCATGCTTTATTTATTTGTTTGCTGGTTTGTTTGTTTGTTTTGTTTGTACATGCACTGGGTACAGTCAGAAGCGCGGGAGGGTGAGAGAATTCACCAGAGCCAGAGCAGGGAGCAGAGCAGGCAGAAGGACCGAAGTACACTGCTGAGGGGAGCAGCGGGAGGCAGGAGAGGTCTGCGCGCCATGTGGGACCCTCCTCCGGTGGCCGGGGAGCAGCCGGGGATCGAACCGGCGCCGCAGAGGCCGCGCGCAGCCTCGCAACCCAGCACTCAACCGCTGCGCCACCGGGGAGGCCCAGGAAACAATAATCTTAAAGGAGAATCAGAACATCATAGATAGCATCTCTGAAAAGCTTAGTACATATTCTTCTCAACTGCACATGGAACATTCTCAAGAACAGACTAAATGTTGGGTCACAGAAAAATGTCAATAAATTTATGAAGATTGAAATCATATCAAGTATCTTGTCTGATTATAATGTTATCAATTAAAAATCAACACAAAAAGAAATCAGGAGAACTTCAAATATGTGAACACTAAAGAATATGCTTCTGAATGACTACTGGATTAAAAAAGGAAATTAAATGAAGAATTAAAAAAATATCTGGAGACAACATGAAGACATGACCTATCAGAACCTATGGGATGCAGCAAAAGCAGTATTAAGAGAGAAGTATATTGCCATACAGGCCTACATTAAGAAACAAGAATGAGATCAAATAATTAAACTTACAACATAAGGAACTAGAAATGGAAGAATAAATGAAATGAAAATCCTCTATAGAAGGAAGGATACAATAAAAATCTTAACAGAAATGAAGGAAATGGAAATTAAAAAAAGTGCAGAAGACAAGTTAAACCAAAAGCTGGTTCTTTGAAAAAATAAAGACAACAGTCAAACCTCTAAGTTCACTAAGAAAAAAAAAAAAAAAAAAAGGCCATAGATCAGAAACCCACAGCTTAATATACTCAATAGTGATAAGCTGAAAACTTTTCCTCAGAGATCGGGTATATGACTATAATGTCTACTCTCACTACTAGTAGTATATTGGAAGTCCTAGCTAGAACAAGTGAGAGACAGGTATAAAATGAATCAAAATTGGAAATGAAGAATTAAAACTATCACTATTTACATATGACATGATAATATACACAGAAATCCCTAAAGACTTCACTAAAAAACTATCAGTACAGTGAACTGACAGCCTACACAAACAATATGCAAAAATTTGTTGTGTTTTTATATGCAAACCATGAACTAGAAAAGAAAGAAGTAAACAATCCCATTTATACTTGTATCCAACATAATTACATACCTAGAAATAAACATAACAAAGGAGCTGAAAGACTTATACAACACAAACAAAGATACAAAGAAATAGAATACATTCCTCACTCATGATTTGGAAAATTAACATTGTTAAAATGGACATTTTATCCAAAGTAATAGACATATTTAATGCAATCCCTATCAAAGTTTCAATTGCATTCTTCAGACATTACTGAAATTTATTTGAAAACAAAAATTACTCTGAATATTCAAAGAAATACTGACAAAAAAAGAAAAGAGATATCACACTCCTGGACAGTGTGCATTACAAAGTTATAGTAATCAAAACATTATGGTATTGGAATAAAAATAGACACACAGACTGATGGAATAGAATGGAAAGTGCAGAACTTAACCTACTCTTATATGGATGGTTAACCTATGACAAAGAGGTCAAGTTTATTCAATGGAGAAAAGAAAGTCTCTTCAACAAATGTTGTTGTGAGAAGTAAACAGCTACACACAAAATGAAAATAGATTACCATTCCATACCATATACAAATATTAATTCAAAATGAATTAGAGACTTGAATGTAAGACCTAAAACCATAAGACATATAGAAGAAAACATAGACAAAACAATCCACAGACTGACTTCAGAGATGTCTTTGGGAACTTGACTCTAAATGCTCGGAAAACAAAAGCTAAAATCTCCCTGGTGGTGCACTGGGTTGAGCGCAGTGCTGTGAAGCTGTCCTCAGACTCTGCAGCACAGGTTCGATTCCTGGCTAGCCAGGGAGATACCCACATGGCACGGCAGACCTCTCCTGTCTCGCCTGCTGCTCTCCTCAGCATTGTTTTCCATCCATCTTCCTGTTCTGCTCCCCACTCTGCCTCTGGTGAATTCTGTCACCCTCCCTTGCCTCTGGCCTGTACCCAAGTTCTTGTATAAATAAAATAAATCTTTTTAAAAAAAAGCTAAAATAAACAAATAGGACTACATCAAACTCAACTTCTTATGGTGAAAGAAGCTATCATTAACCAAAAAGACACTCAAGTGAATAGGGAAAGTGTGTTTGTACATCATATGTCAAATAAGGTGCTAATAACCAACATCTGCAAAGAGCTTATATATCTCAACAATAAACAAGCAAAAATACAATAATAAAATGGCAAATGGCTAAATAGATACTTCTCTAAAGAAGACATACAGATGACCAACAGGCACATGAAAAAATCCTCCTCATCACGTATGATCAGGGGAATGCAAATCAAATCACAATAAGATACTGCTTCTCACCTTTGTGAACAGCTCACATCAAAAAGTCCAGAAAAAAGTGTCGGTGAAGATGTGGAGAAAAAAGAACCCTGGCACACTGCTGCTGATAACATAGACTTGTCTAGGCTTTATAGAAAACAGTATGGAGTTTGCTCAAAAAATTAAAAGTAGAGCTACCATGTGATCTGGGAATTTCACTCACACTATTTCAAAGGGATATATGCACTCCTATGTTCATTGCACCAATTTTTACACTGCCCAATATTCATGGAAACAATCTAAGTGCCTGATAGCAGATGAGAGACTAAGGAAATGTGACATATGAAACAATGGAATACTCCTCAACTATAATAAATGATGAAATCCTGCCATTCGGGACAACAGTGATGGTACTGGGGGGCACTGTGCTAAGTGCAGCAAGTCAGAAGGAGAAAGAAAATCCCCGATGATTATATTAATATGTGGACCATAGAAAAACTAAAAAGAACAGATGAAAATAAACTAAACAAACCCAATAAATCTAACCGTAGAACAGAGGTCATAAGAAAAGAGGGTGTGGTATAGGGACCAAACTGGGGAGCAGACCCAAAGATCTGCCAATGGTTGATAATTATGTGTGCTTTGGTGGTGAGTGTGCTACGGTAACGCACAGCAGAAGAAATGTGACATATACCTATAAATCATATATAGTGTTGTAACCTGATGTTACCTCAGTAAAATATAATTACAAAAAAAAAAAAAAAACACAAACCAATAACAAAATGAAACCAAAATGCTGTAACTAAAACAACATCAAAAAGAATGCCTCACAGAAAATGATGGTGAGGACCTCCTGGCTGACAACCACTTCAAACGTGGATTCTGTAATCAGACAGGGCACTACAGGGAACAGTGTCATTGTTCTAGTGAGCAGAATGGATAATAAAGGGAAAATCAAATGCCCTCATTTCAATTCTGGACTTTAGGTGAAAGAGACGGTACGAAAGTTCCCTAATAGATGAAGTTAAAGATGGTATATAATACTTAAACACCACATAAAAATTTTAATAAGCACCATTATTTTTAGAAGAAACAAAAATGACAAAGGAACAAAAAGTTTTTTTCCCCTTGGAACAGCTTCTTTTTGACCTTCTCCAATCATATCCATTCATATTCGATTCTGGAGATTTTTCAAGGAAAAAGGGTGATGCAAATTCTGCCCTGAAGGACACCAAAACTTGACTTTTCCAAAGTCAAATTGTACATGTTTTTCCCTGACATGGTGCACACTTTCATCTTCAATGACCTCAGTGCTGCTCTTAATTATTATTGGCATAAATATGTTCTTCAAGGTCACAAGCAGTTTCCAACACCACCTTTGCTGTTCCACAAGATTTCAAAAACTTTCTTGTCTCTGCTTTGGGGTATTTTATCAATGGCCACATCAGAAATTGTTGTCATAAGGACTTCTTCAAAAATCCATCAATGTCAATCATTATCATTCCTTTGGAGAAGAATGCTTGCTATATAGCAAGATGGCCATAGGGGTGGGAGAAGTCATCTAGCTTGTGACCTTAGAAAGTGTTGAGTTTCCAGCAATCAAAAAAGATAAACTCATGCCTTTTGCAGCAACATGGATGGATCTGGAAGGGGTCATGCTCAGTGAAATAAACCAGAAAGAAAAGGAAAATTACTGGATGGTCTCACTCATAGCAGGAATTCAGAAAACCCAAATAAGGGATCAGGAAAAAGACTAATTATAATAATGTAAAAATCAAAATCAACAGGCAACTGTAAGCTGTACAGTTGCTTACAGGCAACTGTAAGCCACACTGCAGGGTGGGGGTGGGGAAAGGGAGCAGGATCACAACAAGGGTGGTGGGAATTTTATGGGGACTATAATCAAGATGAAAATGCATACATTGTATAAAAATGAAAAATGATGTAAAAATATATAAAATAAAATTTAAAAAGTGTTGAGTCTTACACTAGGACTCCTTAGATTTGGCTCACACCTAACTGGCCTTGATATTGGCTAAAGAAATTCAAAGAGGAGAATTTGTTCTGGAATACCACTCTCAGCTTTGACTGTTAGATTCAAATGTTGGACTGTTACTTTACTCCTCACAATTTCTGTATATCTGGTGCTTTTTTTACCTGCCTATGCATTCAATCTATTTCATCAGGGTAGCAAGGACAATAGATCTACTAGGAAGTTTGGGTTTTTTGTTGGCTGGGGAGATAGTGCAGAGCAAGGGCACTGTTTCCCTTGTTCTTACCTTGCACCTCTCATAGGGGTAATGGGATGAGGTTGATGGTGATAGACATGAAGAATGTGATAGAGTCATATTTTAAGGCATTCTTTGCCCACTGGGCATTTCCAGTGCTTTTAGATCTATGAATCTAACTTATCACAAAAATCTGAACAAGGTTCTACTTCCTGTCTGTAGACAGGGAGAGGCTGGTCTTCTGACAGGTTGGAAAAATTTCTCTGAGTGTAGCAACTCAGAGGCTTTAAGGGACAGTGTTCTAATGAGGAACTAGACCTGAAACATGGGTAATGACTATTAAGTCCCTACTCCAGGGCTGGCTTCCTGGTTAAGTTACCTGGGAAGCCCCTCAAGATCCGTACTCAGAAAGGCCCCACGCTAGGTTTAATGTTCTGCTATTACTGTCTTGAAATTATTAATACTTTTTCAAATGAGGAGTTTTAAATTTTGCATAAGCCTCTGTCATAGTCTTTTGGGACGGCTGAAACAAAAAAACCATAGGGTCAGTATTACAAACATTAATTTGTTTCTCCCAGTTCTGAAGGCTGGAAATCTTAAATCAGGGGTCAGCATGGTCAGGTGAGGACCCTCTTTTGGGTCACAGATTCCTTGTTGTAGCTTCACCAGGTGGAAGGCATGAGGGGTCTCTCTAGGGGTCTCTTTATAAGGGTACTAATCCCATTCACCTGTTATTGATCACCTATCAAAGGCCCCACCCAATAATACCATCACTTTTGGGAACAAGGATTTCAACATATCAATTTTGTGGGAAACACATTCAGACCATAGCAACCCCACAGATGATGTAGGTGATCCACCCAAGGTGTGAGAAATATAGAAAGATCAGACAGATTGGAATTGAAATTTGGGATCAATTCCTTGCTGACTATGACATCATGAATAAATCCTCACTTAATTCTCTGAACCTCAGTGTTCTCATCTGTTAAATGGGGATAATTCCTCATTATGAGAAATATTTAAATTGTAAAATATAGCTTAAAAGAACTAGCTTGGAATCAGGCATAGAGTAGATATCTTTCCATCCATCCATCCATCCATCCATCCATCCATCCATCCATCCATCCATCCAGACACCCAACAAACATTTGCTGTTTGCCTATTTGCCAAGACACTATGTTAGGCCTGGCCCTTTATAGAATGCAGAATTGAACAAAATGTGTTCTCAAATAGTTTACGATGTAAAAGGAGAGACAAGACTTGTCCCTTCACAAAGGTTCCTACTGACAGAATTCTTCCTATACACAACATCAATTTGGAAACTGGTTTGTTATTTGCTAGGAGGTAGGGAGGAGGTAAGAGAGAAATAAATGTAAAACATTGACACGAGAAGGTAGGTTTGTAACTTGTGATAGTCTGAGTTGCGAAGAAAGTTAACAGCAAGCTTTGACAAGTGTAATCTCATTTTAAGAAATAGTCCAAGGAGAAAGAGGATGATAATTATGGATACAGGGAGTCAGAGGAAGGAGGCTGGGGAGGGAGGTGGTAACTACAGTTCCAGGAGTAAAAAAAGAGGAAAACTGGATAGGATACAAACTTTACCACTCCTATTGTTGAACCACGCAGCAAGTTTAAGTAATAGCAGATTTCTGGTTTTAACCACAACAGTTTTTATCAGGTTAAGCCTGAAAGCAGACTAGCAACACACATACATGGGAAATTTACCATCTTAGTTTAATAAATGATTTTATGTGCTGTGTTGAAACAGTGCAACTTCCTTAATTCAATATCTGATGAAGGAGACGAATAGAAGAATTAATTTACCACACACTAATTAAAGAGGGGTATGCACTGTATATACGGTGAAAGTCTCTGAAATGAATATTTGATAAACAATATCTGGTAAATTAAAAACCTGAAATGTTAAATTAAATGCAAATTAAAAATCTGGAATGTTAAATTAATTAAATACAGAAAACGGCATCAAATAACATTGTAGGTCTCAGTTAAATCAGGGAGGGAAAAAAAAAGCCAAGTTACTCAGCATCTCATCTGACTGGCATGACTCTTGACTCACCTGTTGGGAATAAATGAGGGTGACAGGCGTTTCAGCTTTATCCACAAATTTGCATGTCACGTGCACCATCATTTCTGGGTACTTTTTACTCGTGAAGCTAAGTGGGGGACAAAATGGAGATTTTTTCAAATCACTGACTCTTCGAGCTTAAGACGAAATGGCCAAATTGCTACATCAACGGACCCCTCTGAGGCCGAGTGAGTCACGTTGCGAGGTGGCTGAGTTGGTTTGATGTGTAACAGAAATGTGGGCTGAGAAAATCAGGCCAGAATGTTCCTCCACGCCTGCCTCCCGTGGCTTTGCTCTGGGGGAAAAAGCAGAAGGTCCCTGTGGTCTTGTCGGTGCATTACTCCACAAGAAAATGTGTGGGATCAGCAGTATTTTTTGTTTCTTGAGAACAGGAAATGCCTCTAAACTGTTAACTACTATTATCTAACTCAATTTGAATACCGGATTAATGCCAGTGGGTCTTTTGGGTCTGAAACTGTGCTCCTGCAATCAACTGAGTTATTCTGGGGGAAGGCACTCATTTTTGTCTTCGGGTTAATTCACCTGTTGAGTGAGGCTCACAATGCCTAAACTTCAGAGAGCTGCCCGCAGGAGTAACTCATCTGAGTGCTTCATAATTCTAGTTCTGACGTCTGCAAATTAACCAGCATTCTAAAGCTGTCATTTGCTGGCAAAGTAGTTTTCTTCGTCTGAGTCTTTGGGTTTCTCTGTTGCGAACCCTGGAGATCTGTCATCTCTATTTAAAAAAAAAAAAAGGATCAAGGTACGTTTAGTGAATAGGAAACTTTGTATAACAGATTTTCCCACACCTTCCTATGGGACACAGTACCTTGCTCATATTTCTATTTTATTTTTTATTTAAAGATTTATTTATGCATACAGTAACTGGGGTAGAGACCAGAGGTGTGGGGGTGAGAGGATTCACCAGACACAGAGTGGGTAACAGAACTGGTGGATTGATTAAAATAGGCTGCTGAGGGGAGCAGTGGGCGAGTCAGGAGAGGTCTGCTGCGCCATGTGGGTTAGCTCCCTGGCAGGGATGGAACTGGTTCTGCAGTGGCTGCAAATAGCTTCATACTGCTGAGTTTAACCACTTGTGCCACCAGGGAGGCACCCATATTTCTATTTTTGCACTGATTTTTCTATTACAATTATATTTAAACCTTGGTAAATTTTTGAAGTTCATTGAAATTAACACCAGTAATATATAAAGGAATTCTCTTTAAAGTATCCCAACAATATAGATAATGATAAAGGCTCCTGAGCCATAACTTTCAAGACAGATGTACCCCCTGTCATTGGTCTGGCAAGACTCTCAGATCTTTTTCTTCACATGCAGTTGCAAAATATTTAAACTTACAGAAATTGATAATTTTAAGCAGAAATTGTTTATATAGTTTGCATTATATCTACTATTGGCAATTTACTAAAAAATTTAATGCCATGAAAAATTTTGTGTTGTTGAATTATATATATATATGTTTTATTCTTTACCACTACATGACAGGCTGTGTTAATATCATAATTTATTTCTATATTGATGACATTTAGGTTATTTTGAATATGCTAAGGTTAAGTCCTTAGTCTAGCCATGTCCTTTGTCCAGTGTTTCAAGATGTAACTGAGAAGTGCAATCTCTGGTACACAGACTAAAAAATGTGATAGCTGTTACTGAATTCCACTTTATATTCTTAGTAGTAATAAATGAAAATATTTGCTTTTCTGCAACTTCAAGACTGAGTGTTACCACATATGGTATTTTTTGCTAATCTGACTGATGAGTGAAAAAGGTAACAGGTCCTAATTTGCATTTTCCTGAATACCTATAAGACTAAGAAGCTTTTGTTCTGTCTTTCATGAATTGCCTATTATATCTTTTGCCCAAACTTGTGTTACAAAGACTATCTACCCATTTTAATTGACTTTTATTTCTCTCTGTCTTGTCTTTTTGTAAGCTGTTAAGTCATTATATAATAAACTTTATCTTATAAAGATTGAATTTTGTGTGTTGCAGTTATTTATTTAATGTCTTCCGTGTATCAGCAGAAGATGGATTTCTTGATAACAAATGTCTTTTTTTTAAGATTTATTTATTTATTTATACAAGCACTGGGGTACAGTCAGAAGCAGGGGAGGGTGAGAGAATTCACCAGAGCCAGAGCGGAGAGCAGAACAGGCAGACTGACAAAATACATTGCTGAGGGGAGCAGTGGGCGGCAGGAGAGGTCTGCATGGCATGTGGGACCCGCGCTTGGCGGCCAGGGATCGAAACGGCGCTTCAGAGGCTGCGGGCAGCTTCGCAAGCCAGCGCTCAACCGTTGCACCACCGGGGAGGCCATCTTGATAACAAATTTCTAATTTATTTCTCAGGTCTTATGCTTAGTATGGTGCATGGCATGTGCAAGTGTTTAAATAATGTTTTTGAATGAATAAATAAATTAAAAAAATCTCAGATTTATGAACATGTCTACCAACATGATATTAACTGATAAAGTGACAGATGAATGATGGCATTGTTAAGTACATTAAGGATTACTGAATCAAAGAATTTTATACTGAAGATTTGTATCTCTGATCTTATTCTACTCAACACTTAATAAAATGAAATGATTTGTGTGAAATTATAGCAGATTTATGTGGGGAAATCTGCAGAATATAAAATGTAAAAGCAAATATAACCATGATTGATTCCGAATAATTTTATCAATTGGAATGCTGGACTGGGGAAAAATTCTCCTTAAGTAAAGATTTCTGGAGCTCCTAAACAATCATGTAACTAACATGATGTCCTTTCAGGGTATATTAAAAAATTCAGTAGATACATCCCTGCTGTCAAGATGCTCATAGAGAAATTCTGAATTTAGATACAAGTCTGTTGCAGAATTTAGGGAGTGCCTGGCTGAGAACAAATCATATAATAAAAGATGTTGTGGTTTATCATGTGCCAGTGATGGATGCAAATAAACTATGCTACTCTAAATATTTGTAGAATTGATATGCCCACAACCCAGAGTAGTAATCCTACTGTTTTTCAAATATGTCAAATGTGTTTCAGCCACAGTGTTGCAGCCATCTTTGGAAAATGCAGTCAGAACAGATGTCCCATAAAAGAGACACTGAAATCTCTTCATGAAAATCCTATTGCTAAGAGCAAAGAGCAATACTCAAGATAAACTCTACTAGGAATCTTGATGTGTAAAACATCCCTCCAGAGAAGGTAGTGTTGAAATTGCTCTCAGATTCTGGGGGCATGGGTTATAGTCTGGATTTTGCCATCATGTAATCCTCTGAAACTTGGCACCTTATTTGATAACTCCAGGCCTTCTAGTTTTCTCATCTGTAAATAAGGAGTTTCAACAAGATGACTCCTAGTTCTAAGCATAAAATTAAATCATACTTAGGCCATATAGTCCAGATTGCTATCTTTTTTTTTTTTTTTTTTTTTTTTTGCATTAACTGAGACGATAAGTGATCTGCACTCTCAAAAACATATAGCTCAAACTATGTTTGGTGGCAAGAGATTGGGGGTGAATCCAGTGACACAATTACACATTTGTAACTGAGATATATTTGAATTTTACTTTGAGGAAGTTTGCAAAGTCTGAGGTTCAGATTTACTGAATATTTTGAAAAATCCAACAAAAGCCCATCAACTGATGTCATGGAGATAATCTGGATGTCAGTGTTTAAATTAGTAATTTGAGTTAGTGTGGATGGTTTCAAATCATATCAGAACTGTTCTTAAAGTAGATGAGCTAGTTAGGTTATGAAATTAGATCCAAAGGATCATTCCTATATGATAAAATTCTCTTATCATTTGTGAAAGAAGAGAGCAGCTGACTTGTATTAATTGCATTTACAGGTTTTTTTTTTTCAGCACTCAATTTATCTCAGGCAGTAAGCAGCATGAGCTTATGCTTTTAAATTAATGCATCACATGAGACTAATGTTTAAATTGGGAAAATCAATTAATAATTAAAATTGGTTCACTCCTTCAATGAAAGGTGGAGAGTATAAGAGCTACCTTTGGCTAAACAAAAATATTTTTTATAGTATGTGTACACTTAAATTTGCGTGTATGTAGTACATATCCGCATATGATACTAATTGAAAGCTCAAATTTAATGGGATTTAAAGAGCAACTGTAAGTGTACAATTCTATTTGGTAAGCAATCTTGTGTAAGGAGATAAAGCACAAAGATTTGTGGGATTAAAGATACAACTCCCTCCAGAGTGTGCAAGTGCATGCACACACATGATATTCACAATTAAGTAATTACCAGAATTAATAGTAATCTTTTGGTTTCCTTTTCTCTTTAGTATGAACCCAATTTTCTCTTGATATTTTTAGTCATGAAGAAAAAAAAAATACCTCCATGTTTACACAACAACTCATCCCTCACTAAAGCACATTATAAGATTGGTCCAGAAATAAAGTTGCAGATCTGTATTCTGTAGTAATTAAAAAAGAAACTTCCTAGATACTAGTAGCATTTCCCTGTAGGTTTAGTCAATTTCCCACAGCAATAGAAGATATAATTATACTGATGTAAATCACAGTGAGATGCCTAGAAGGGATTGGCCTTTCACCTTCTTTAATTCATTGAAAGATCTTATCTTTTTGACAGGTACTGTCAGAGCAAGGAGCTGGGAGGTAGGATATTTTTCTAGTCACTAATTTGCTTGGATGAAAAAAAAAGTATTTGTCGCAAACACTCAAAAGTAGTGAGATAATCCAGGTTTAGCTGAGAATTCTCTAAGTCTTTTTTTCTTCCCCACCTTAATAATTGTCCTGGCGTGCCCAGCTCACTGTATCCTTAAGTCTCTTTCACTCACTATTTCCCCCCCAAAATACTAACTATTCCTTAGGGACTCCTGTTTGCAAAATATTTGTAAAGTAACATGTATATATTTACACATGCACACATGTATTTTGTTTCCGTCCTTAGAATGAATGCTGACTGCCAGCTTTTGTACTTTACATTGTTTGGACAGAAAAATCAACACTGGGAGAAGCCGGAATTCTGGGAATGACTTTCTACCCTCAGCAGGTCTGACTTAACTTTCACAGTTGCTTCCTGGTTTGCTGCTTATTCACGAGACATTTCCTTTTGGACAAAGCCATCTAGGGCATAACACTGGATATCTAGGATCGCGTGAGAGTCCAAGCAGCTCCAATGACAAATGGGAGTTGGTGCTGAGAATCCCAGAAGTAGAAAGATATGTAATGTCAGCCACCCAATTGGAAATGAAAAGATGCTCAAAGTAATGTGGTTTTTCTTACCCTCCCCCACATTCCTTTTATTTTTGTGGCAAAACTTGAAACAAAGCTGGCGTAGAAGTGCTTTCATTCAGTGGGTGGTGGAGGTTCTGACTCAGGCTTTGCAAACATGACGTTTCTTGAATCCCAAGATGAATGCTCCCGCAGTATTCTGGAGAAACAAAGCTGTCTGCTCCATTGCATGGCATCATTCACCCTGGGAATCGTGGCGGAGCTGGGGAGGTGGCGGTGCAGGTGCAGGTCTTCTGAGGCACATGAATGGAATTGCTGGGGTTCAAAGAGGTTTTTGAACTTTAGACCTAGACTATCTTGGTTGCATTTAGCTTCTTTGGACAACAGGTTTAGGTCTGCAACTTTCAAAGCAGAAATTTCCAAAGTTCTCACTATTTTTTTTTGGATTAATTTTAGAAATCAGATTATATTTGTGAGTAATTGAAAAATCCCAGTATTCAATATAAGGCATCGTTAAACAAATTATACTAAGTACATGTGATGGAATAGTATGTAACTATTAAAAATGGTGCAGTAAACTTAAAAAATTTTGCACACTGAAATAAACCATCATTAAAATGAAAAGGTAACCTGCTGAATAGAAGATATTTGCAAATCCTACATTTGACAAGGGGTTAATATTAAAAATATACAAAGAACTGGCACACTTCAACAGCAACAATACAGCAAGAAGAGTGAAAAATGGGCAGAGGAACTGAATAACCATTTTACCAAAAATTATATATACATGGTCAACAGACATATGCAAAGATGTTCATCATCATCTTCCAGGGAAGTGCAAATCAAAAACCACAATGAGATGCTATCTCGTACCTGTGAAAATGACTGTTATATAAAAGGCAAGGGATAGCAAGTGTAGGTGAGGATGTGGAGAAAAGGGAATCCTTGTGTGTTGGTGGTATAGTTGCTGTGGAAAAATAATATTCAGTTTCCTCAAAATATTAAGAATAGAAATACCACATGATTTTACTATCCCATCTCTGAGTATTTGTCCAAAGAATATGAAAACATTAATTTGAAAACATACATGTCAATTTGTTGATGCAGCATTATTTACAATAGTCAACGTATGGAAACAAGCTACATGCCTATTAACAGATGAGTTGATAAAGAAGATGTGGTATATATGCACTCTGTTATAAAAAAAAAAGATTAAATTTTACGTCTTGTAACAACATGGATGGAACTTGAGGGTATTACGCTAAGTGAAGTAAGTCAGAAGGAGAAAGACGAATTACTACACAGTTTCACTTATATGCGGACTATGAAGAAATGAAGCAAACAAACAAAAACAAACTCTTCAATACTAACAACAGATTGGTGGTTACCAGAGAGGAAAGGGAAGGGGGTGGGGTGGGGATATGGAACTAGTGAAGGTGAATGGAAACTAGACTATTTGGTGGTGATCAGGAGGCAGTACATAGTGTTAAATCACAGTGAGGCTCATCTGAAACTAGCATAACTTTGCATAAACTTACCTATAAACCAATGTTATTCAAGGGCCTCCCTGGTGGCGCAGCAGGTTGAGCACAGTTCTGTGAAGCTGTCTGCAGCCTCCACAGTGCAGGTTCGGTTCCCGGCTGGCCAGGGAGATTCCCACATGGCACAGCAGACATCTCCTGTCTCGCCTGCTGCTCCCATCAGCAGTGCTTTTGTTCTGTCTGCCTGTTCTGCTTCCCACTCTGTCTCCAGTGAATCCTCTCACCCTCCCACGCCTCTGGGCTGTACCCCAGCTATTGTATAAACTAAAAAATTTTTTTTTAAAAAAACAATGTTATTCAATAAAAAATTATTTAAAAAAAATGATGCAATATTCAATAACAGCACAGTAAAATCCAGACATCATTTAGAAGACTCAGGTTATTTATGAATTGTATAAGGAAACTGGCTTGAATAGTCAGGAGAGACAATGAATGTATACATATATAAAATGAAAGATAAAATAGGACATAAGGATAAAGATAATAGGTAAAATAATCTCAGTTTAGTGTGGGACACAATTGGAAGGGGTGGTAATATGGATAGCACGTGCATACACACAATGCTATAATTGAAAAATTTCACAGTATATAGTGTTATGTGAAAAAAAGCAGATTATGAAACTTTGGTAAAATATGATTTGATATTTGGGAAAAAAGGAAAGCCAGAAAACAGAAAAAGATCCATGTAGAAAGAATGGAAAAAAGATGCCAAGAGGTTCAAATGTAAACATTAGTTATCCATGGGTGATGAGATAGCAAGGAATTTAATTTTCTTGTTGTTTTTCTCTTTAAAAATTTTTTTTCCCTCAATCACCCTGCACCAAACCACCTGTGCCCATAACCATTTGGCTTCCTACCTCCCCTTCTCTCTCCCTCTGTTCTATCTGGCAATCATTATATTCTTTCACTGAATTCAAGATTTATTCCTACTATTCTTTGCGTATGTATTTTTTTTGGTATACTTATATTCCACAGATGAGTGAAACCATCTGATATTTGTCTTTTACTTTTTGACTTATTTCACTTAACATAACCTCAAGGTCCATCTATTTTGTCCTAAATGACACCATTTCATCTTTCTTTACAACTGTATAGTACTTCATTGCATATATATTCCACGATTTCTTTATCCATTCATCTATTGAAGGGCTTTTGGATTGGTTCTATGATTTTCAGTGTGGACAATGGTGCTATCTCCTTTCTGTTTACATAAAATTTAAAATGCACAGAATGTGTGTTACTTTGGTAATAATAATAATAGTAATAGTAATAATATAATCTTAAAAAGAAAATTGATTGTATGGTGCTTTGGAAGTTCCCACTTTGTGCTTGCTACTTAGTACCAATTTAACAAAACAAAAACTCAGGACTTGCTATGGAAGCCTCAAATGATAGGAGGCTTCCAGAAATTCCTTTACAAAGTAATAGCCTTTGGACGCAATTATGTTGGCACTTGTTGATCTCCAGACCCTACCCCACATTATGGGAAATGAATTCATTGGCATATACACATTGGTTTAAGGTTTAATAAATGAAGGTGAGAATGACTTAGGCCCACTAAGTAAATATAAGTTGCTGAGGAATGTTCTCAGTATATAAAAATTCTAGCTCCAATGTTTGAAGTTTACGTAGGTCAGTTATTCGCAGCCAACATGCTAGTCCAATTTAGTGTGTGAACATTCCAGGTTTTCTTATGAAATTTGCTAACTCTTCCCCTTGTATACTTGTGGTAGGTGTATGGATAGTTGGGCTGTGAATCTTATAGATGTTTTAGGTAAGTTACAAAAATAGAAATGCAGAATTTTCTGTGTCCATAGCCCACTTCACATCTTTGGTCTCTTGATTGTTTACTTTAGTCAGCAAGTCCTTGGGCCTCATGGACTAGGGGGCAGACTAGGCATGCATGGTACACTCTGGCACTTCATGTGTCTGTCTCTGCATGAATGCTGCAAGGTAAGAGTGATTATTCTTCCTTTTAAGTATGAGAAACCTGAGACTCAGAGAACTTAAGTCATTAGAACTTAAGTCATTAACTCAAGTCATTAAAATTGGTAATATTTAAGAACCCAGATCTGTCTGAGTGTAAACTGGATGCTTATTCAATCCTTAACACTGATTTCTTTACAAACACAACCCCATCTTGATTATTTGCAAGTTGTTAGAGTAGCCCTGTGGCTCCTGGTTCTTCAAAGGCAGCAGCAGCCTGCAAACTGAGTAACATCAGCTTGGATTATGCTGTGGCACCCAGGTTTGATGACCAACCCTAGCATGGCTGTGTTGGGTTTTAAAAAAAAGTGGCTGGTTTGTAGATGCCTAGGTCAAATTTAAACCTGTCCAGTGCCATTCAGATGTAGCAGAGCTTGCTGCAGGGCCCACGGTAGGGGCGAGATGGTGCAGGGTAGGTTGCATGTGCTACCTGGGTTTGGTTTTGAACCCCGAGCTGGTTTAGAAAACAGGCCAGTTAAGTTCAAACTTGCACTGGCACCAGTCAAGTCTTGGAAAATGGGCCGATCAGGTTTAAAATGTGGGTACTGTAAAGTTTCCATAAGCCGAAACTTCAGTTGGTTTTGGTGAGGCTTCAGAAAGACTTGGTCAAAGAGACATATCTACAGAGGCTTCAGAAAAACTTGTGCAGAGAGACTCATCCAGACTCTCTCTTGGGCAGGCCTTCATTGCCAACCTTGCACACCATTGCAGACCTTCTATTTTATTTATTGGGAGTGCTTCTGACCTATGCCTGGCATCCTAAAGAGCTGTGACACTGGTGCCATGGTGCTTTGCCATCACCTCTGAAAGTTGTCCTCTCTGGCATCTGACACTGCTCAATCTGGCCTTCGGATTGCTCCTGCACAGCTGCGGTGCTGCCTTAGCGGTGCCACCTGTGACTACCTCCAGCTGCCACAGATTAGTTGGATACCAGTCCACTGCTTACCCATGTGGTACCATTTCCAAGCTATCATTGGGGGGACAGTGACATTTTGCACGAACAACCTTTGGTTTGGGCTATTGAACACTGCAGACACTACTTGCGGTAGAACAGCTGGCTATTTGTGACAATAGGAACTCTTTTTTTAATCTCAGCCATCCTGTGTAAATAAAGTCTGTTGTAATTGCACCCTGAGCTTGAGTTCTATTTTGAAATTGGGGATGCATGTGTGAGAGCCCAGAAACTGTGACCTCCCCCAAGTTTTGCTCAATTTCAGTTGGTGACCATGGAGGGACTGGACACCCATAGTTGACCATCCCAAGGTTCCTTTCCTTGCATTGGTCACCATAAAGTGCACTGCAGTTGCAAGACACATAACAGGATTTGATTTAGAGTAATTTTGAATAAGACATGGGTTCAATCTTCAATTTGGGTGTTTCTGCTTCTTCGCCCCCTCTACTTCTTCACCCTGCTCATTGTAGTTCTCCTGTTCTAGGTTTCAAATTTGCAAATCTAATGAGTTAATTTTTCTATTCTAGGAAATGCTAAGGGCATACATTTGGGACTTGTTTACAACCTTTAATTTAAGAATTTTGCAAATCCTCTTGTGGGTATGTATATGTTTGTGCTATAGTTTTTTGTTTTTGTTTTTGTTTTGTTTTTTTGTTCAAGTGAAGGTGAGACTTCTGTTTTGTTTAAGAGTCCGTGAAAGCAGATTCTGGTTGTCTTTCATAAATTAGATTTGGAAAACAGAGAGGCCCCTTTAATGGCACAAAGTAAATGGAAGCAAGCTTCCCCTCACCTTGAGAGTGGCAATGGGGAGACACAAGGGAGGGGGATTGACACTGGCACCCTTGAACTCACCAGTGGAGAATCCCTTTCATGTGGCCAGTGTCCCTCCTGGGGAGATTGTGGAGTCACCATAAATATAACTGTGCCCTTTCCTCAGAGGAGACCAGAATGGCTTCCCCTTCTTGTGCTTGTACTAGACAGGGCATGCAATTTGGCCAAAGGAGCTGCCCTGGAGCAGGACTGTTCTGTCTTTCCCAATTCCCAATTTGAAGATTGAATGAATGGAGACAGTGTGCTCTGTAGTACTGGTTATATAGCCTCTTTTCACTGGAGATCTCCTGAAATGGAGAAATTCTTTCCCTCCATACCAGCAAGACCCTCAAAGTATGGCCACTTTGTGTCAATTTTTGCCTCTTGGGCAGACATACAATCTACACTAAATACACTGTTAACTTCTGATGAACAGAGAATGGTTTTGGAGAAGGTTGGTGAAGAGATTAATTGTCTCCACCAGGAGGACATAGAAATCCCAGAACCAGAGAGGAAGCTGTCCCAATGGTAGACTAGAAAATGCTATCAAAAGTACTTTCCAGTAGGGCTAATATTTACTAAGGGAATTACTAAGCAGAAAAGATTTAGAAAGACACTAGATCTTTAGCAGAGCCAATGAGGTTAACATTTCATAAGTTAAAGTATTAATAATTTGTCAACCATTTTCCCTTAAAATTAATTCTTAGACATTTTTCATTTAGCTGAAGAACTTTCTCTTCTCTTTGCACCTTTCTTTCCCCATCCTCCCATTTCTGCTTCCTTCAATCCTCTTTTCCCCCTTTGGATTTGTTTCTGCAAGGACACAGTCACATTGTGATCATAATGCGATCATGAGGTGAGCTGGAGTTTCTGAAAGTGCAGACATTAAATTTGAATGTTTTTTCATTTTTTTGGTAGTTCAAGAAAATACAGCCTTTCCCCCAGCCTTTTCCCCACTTACTACATGCAGCTGAGTTTACTGGAGAAGTACCTGATCTGGTGAGGTTTTACTGGAATCTTCAACATTTGGAGGATAAAATTCATTATGGAATTTATGTGTCCAATTTTATCTTGGTGACTCATATAGCCCATATATGCAGATTATGAGTAGATAAGTAAGCTAGTTATTTTTTGGAGTTTAAATAATGTTTTTTACTATTTGTATAATATGTCATCCAACACTAAATCAAAGAATGCAATGATTTCCCATGAAAGTACTTTCAATCCACAATGTTTGGGGTACTTGAAAAAAATCCATACCTGTTGGAGGCTCAGCCTTTGTTGAATATGTGAAACACAGATGTAAGTAGGGAGAGCCAAGTGAACTTTCAAAGAATGCCAGGCAACCTCAAAGGTTAAGCACTTTACCAAAATGTCCCAATAAATCCAGGATGGAAGAATTGTTCTCCTTCAGGTGAGCCTGAAGGGTGAACTTTAAGAAAAAGGTAAGGGTCAGGAGGTGGACTTGGCTCAATCCCTGACAGCCATTTCCTAGGCGGGACTCAAGATAAGACTCAAAGCTCTCAAACCCTTAGTTTCTCCATTTGTCAAATGGCAATGGATATGCCCTTACCACCTCTCCAGGGTTGTGAAAATCAAATAAGATAATGCTAGTGTTTTCATAGCATTAAAGTCCTATTCAAATAAAAAAAAAATTCCTTCAATATATTTTTCTTTTAATTGTAGAAAATAGTGTAGTGGGCCTCCCCTGGTGGTGCAGGTGGTTGAGCGCAGCGCTGTGAAGCTGTCCGTAGCCTCTGCAGTGCAAGTTCAATCCCGGCCGGCAGGTGAGGGTCCCACATGGCATGGCAGACCTCTCCTGTCTCGCCCACTGCTCCCCTCAACTGTGTATTTCGTCAGTCTGCCTGTTCTGTTCCCTGCTCTGTCTCTAGTAAATCCTCTCACCTCCCGCGAATCTGGCTTGTACCCTTGCTCTTATATAAATAAATAAATAAATCTTTAAAAAAAAAATAGTGTAGTTAGGAAGAAATTTAAAAATTATATATCTCACCTTCTTAACCTTATTGTAATTTTTGTATATTATTTCTCATCATTATTCACATTCATATTTTTAGTCTTGAAGTCCTGTTAGAATACCATTTTCTATTTTGCATTTGAAGTTAGATGTTTTATTATTAATATGGTTCTGTGTTGTTTTATCATTATAATTATGCTTTATATGTTACAACTCTGGCTGAACATTTAAGTGATCTTACTTTCACGTATAAAACTGTCATGAGCATCTTTGTGCATGAATTATTTCCTTAGAATAAATTCCCAGGGGTGTGATGACTGGGTGAAAATATATGGGCATTTTTATGGCTCTTAATAGATTTTGCCATATTGCTTTCCAAAGGCTAGTAACAATGAACCTGACACCAGCAATGAATGTGTGTCGTTTAAAGTGATTATTTTAAATAAATTATTCACCAGCCATATGTGAAGGCATGTCCCAGGATGACTGCCAGAATCTTCCATTTCTGACTCACTCATTCATAAGAAATAAGTAAATAAAACAAAGAGACAGTGTATGCTGAATAAACAAAGAGTTATATTAGTTAGGAATCTAGAAAAGCCAGCAAGTTGTTATATGGTGATGTTAGCTTGCCTATTTGTTTGTACAGTTTTGGTAATATTTTTGCAATGTTATGGAACACACAGAGAATCATGTTCTGGAATGTTTCATAAACATTTATATTATTACAAAACTTCATATAAAAATAGAATTTTTTTCCTCTGAAGTTTCCTTCAGAAACTTATCTTTTTATATTACTCAAGGTCTTTTTGTCTTGTTTTGTTTTGAGGCTATAGGTTAAGTGAGTTACAAAAGCATAACTGAATTCTGATAGTTGTTCTCACGTATAACTTCAAACCCTGGAATCATAATGGTATCAGTCATCTGCACATAGAGATCTTTTAACTTTCAAAACTTTTCCATTTTTATAATTTGATCCTCACAAACCACTGCACAGGGTAGCTTGGGATGACATTATTATCTCAGTTTGACTGATAGGGAGACTGAGGTACAAGGAGACTTGCTTATGATGGGACCACTTCTACAGCTGTCCCATGACTCCTGGCTCTTTTGCCCAATAATACAATTAAATAAATTATGCCATATCAGTACTGTGCTTCTCAATTAGCATTAAAAAATATATGGTTGTTTACCACTATGGAGAGCTGTGTGGAGGTTCCTCAAACTATTAAAAATGGATCTACCATATGACCCAGCAATTCCACTCCTAGGAATATACCCAAAGAACACAAAAACATTAATTCAAAAGTATATTTGCACCCCTATGTTTATTGCAGAACTATTTATAATAGGTAAGATATGGAAACAACTCAAGTGCCCAAAAACAGATGTGGTGTACATATACACAATGGAATACTATTCAGCAATCAAAAAAGATAAACTCATGCTATTCCCCACAACATGGATGGAGCTGGAAGGGATTACGCTCAGTGAAATAAGCCAGAAGTTAAAAAGGAAAATATCATATGGTTTCACTTATAGGGGGAATACAGGAAAACCAAATAAGGGATCAGGGGAAAAAATTAAAAAAACAAAACCAAAATCAACATGCAACTATTAATCAGAGACATTTTGCAGGGGAGGGGAGGGTGAGAGGTCAAAACAGGAGAGGGAAGAGCACAAGGGAGGTGATGGTGCACTGGTGAATTGGTGGTGGGAATTTTACAGGGACTACACCTGAGAGGAGAAAGCATGCTTTGCAGAAAAGGAACTATAATGTAAAATATATATAAATAAATAAATTTTAAAAATATGTAAATAAATACATGGTTGCTTAGAATTAGCTTCTCTTTTAAAAAGTCTCCCTTGCAAAATGTTGTTGCCTTTATTTATTTATTTTGCAACTGTAGTGGGATTAAGGGAGTTCTTTAATTTCACAGCCATAGCTGTCATATGCTAAGTAGCTAGTATGTGTGACTTCCAAATAATTTACTGTTATTTGGGCACTTATTATTTTCATTCCCATCATAAGTTCACGAAATAACTTCATGAAATAAGAGGTGTTATCACTCACCATGTTACAGGGGAAGGGAGGAAATTACAGTTTGGGAAAGTAAAAACTTTTCTAATTTCATAGAACTAGGAAGTGTGAGAGCTGGCATTTGAACCCAATCACGTCTCTATTTAAATCAAATAATCATTCCTTGGTACTACACAGCTTTCCTTTTTGTATCACTTTCCTTACATATCACTTTCCAAATAGTCAATATACCATAAATTTGGTTCATATCATAAAGGAAATATATGATCTTTGCACAGTATTTGGAAATACAGAAAAGTGTATTTAAACAATGTCAGGCTATGCTTTTCATGCGGAGTTCCTTATTTAAGATATTATAAAGACTTATATTTAATTAGCAGTCATCCCAGAGATGAAAGCTTGGAACTTTAGCCTCCAGTCAGCATTTTTTTTGCCCCCCAAAAGTCTAGCTATCTGTAAAGCTTAAAGGTTTAACTCATTAAATCCCACCTACCTGGTTTATGTACTCTCTCGTTGCCAATCTTGTATTTATTTTATTTGTTCACTGTGGAGGAAGCAAACACAACAAAAAGAAATCAAGCCCTGACTTGGCACAGTAGCTAATAGAGCATCTTAAACCAACACAGCCAATGTAACTTGTACTGATTCAAGTAATTATTTTTGACTCTAGCTTTTCACATTGTCTCTGCTACCAAAACTTCCTGATACTTAGACAAGGAACAATGGGAGGCCCAGCTGTTTATTAGTATAGCGCTCATCTTTCGGTTTATGAAAAGAAGATGCAATTTATGGTCTTGTCTCTAAGACCTCCAGTGTCACACCCTTTCTTTTGACTTCATTAAAGTGGTAGCAGAAAGCATTCTTCGAGACACAATAGAGCAACAGAGCAGCCACCCTAGAGTTGGAGTTGGTATTAGGTTACCATTCTGTAAACCCCAGCCATTTACAGGAAAGTTGGGACAAGGTCAGGGAAAGTGCGTAATTGTTATCAACTTTGCTGAAGTCACACATGAATTAAAAGTTTAGCGCTGTAACAAGATCGAACTTGTGTTATTTGCAACGTACAGCAGATGTCACCATAGAAATGAGACTGCCTCTTAGAATTATATTACAGGGGACCAAAACCCAACCAGAGCAGTTCATTTTGATTCGGTTGACATTTCTTGTGGGTCTATCATGTGCACCTCTTTGTGCTGTACAGCCCAGGATGTGCCTGGAAAGCCCAGACTGGTCACAACTGAGCTTCCCAGGAGTTAGCAGCTCAGTCCTAGCTGCACACAGTCTCATAGAATACAATTTATCACAGATTCAGATCTAAAACAGATTCGTCCCTGTTCTTAGAGACAGATTCCACATAGCAAAACCTTGATAGTGCATAATTAACCTATATCCTGTTCTGTTCCTTGACTCTGGTGATATCCAGATCTTCCTTAACGTTTTGTTCATATTCTAGCTGCTGGCATGCTGACTTTTTAAATGAAATTCATATCTGGTCTTAGGAGCTGTCATTAGATGGAAATTATTACTGAGCCTCCAAGCAATTCTCAGATGATTTTGAGAACCTCCAGAATTAATTATGTTTAGAGACACTGCAAGCAACACTGGGTCAATCTGTTTCTTCTCATTTCAATTAAATTGAATTTACCAACCAGTCACTGCATTCCTACTGTGTGCCAAGCACTGTGGTTACAAAAATGAATAGCATGTAGTTTGTGCCCTAAGGAGTTCTTGATGTAGTAAGTTTTTGGCATCGCTCATCCTCCTTCACTTGCAGCCATGTTCTTACCTCTCACTAACCCCCCCACGTGTGTGTGTGTGTGTGTGTGTGTGTGTGTGTGTGTGTGTGTGCTGGGGGGGGAGCTGTTTCTCTTCTTTACATCATACATGGGTGGGTTTTCTTCCTATCGCTGTGTATAAACTCTCCCAGGCTCTGTTCCTAATGCTGCTTCATCTTCCTAGTTCTCGGGCAATGGCAGCTTGGGGAGCATAGTCCTGTGCATCTGGATTTGAAAATGAAGCCAGTTGTCAGTATCAGAGAATTGGAGCCAAATGCTTGGTGAACCATGTATTTGTCAGGGAAAAAAATCGTCTGTGTTTTCTGAGTTATGGGAAGAAAAGTGGTTGTGATTTTAATTTCCCTAAAGCATTTGTAGGGAAGGAAGAAAATATGCAGAAGACTCCAGTCTTTTCATTCCTGTCTCCCATTTAGAAGATTCCCCAAGTCATCACAGACCATTTACTGGGCTGGCTAAGAATGGCTGTTTAGAAGTTTTAATTGAAAATTTGGCTTGGATTTTTCAGTTTAGACCTACAGATGAGAATCTACATTTTGAGGCACAATTGAAAATGAGTAATTTGCCTTGAAAACAGGCATATTTTCCAGCTTCCTATGACTAATGGCACATGAAGGGAGTCTAGTAATCACATAATTAGTTTGCCATTACTAAGAAATCATTTTCAGAGTCCATGAGATGTGGTTTGCAATAACTTCAGTGGTTCTGCACCAACAACCTAGACTTGGAGGCCTGCATTTGAACACAAAGGCCCAATTTTCAATGATAGAGCTATGGGGAATTCTTCTAAGTGGGGGATAAAACTTGGTTTAACTCATTTTCTTTGAATTTTGTTTAGAATCCCATCCTTGGATCAGGTTCAGGAAAAAACTTCCAAGAGGTTTTGTAAACTTGTCACAGATCCCAGGCCCTACTCAAGTTCATATACATCCCTTTACTCATTGCTGAGTTTGAGAATTTGATGGTTCATATTTTTTTTTAATTTTTTTTTTGCAGCTTATAATACTCTAAACCAAGATTCCAAAAAGATTAGGTGACTTTTTTTTTTTTTTTTAACTAAGAGAAGTAAATTGTTTTTTTTTTTTTTTAATGCTTTTTTTTTTTTAATATTAAATTTTATTTTTATATTCCCCCATACAATTGCAAATGCCCCATTCTGACCCCAATCCTTCCCCTCCCGCCCCCCACCCCCCAAAAAGTGTCTCTGGTTCATAGTTTTTTGTTGATTTTGATTTTCACTTTCTTATATTCATTTTCCTGGTCCCTTATTTAAGTTTTTTAGATTCCTGCTATGAGTGAGACCATCCGGTATTTTTCTTTTTCTTTTTGGCTTATTTCGCTGAGCATGATCCCTTCCAGTGCCATCCATGTTGCTGCAAATTGCATGTGTTTATCTTTTTTGAATGCTGAGTAATATTCCATGGTATATATGTACCACATCTTCTTGATCCAGTCATCTATTTTTGGGCATTTGGGTTGTTTCCAAAGCTTAGCTATTGTAAACAGTGCTGCTATAAACATAGGAGTGCAGGTGCTCTTTGGAATTGATGTTTCTGTGTCCTTTGGGTAAATACCTAGGAGTGGAATTGCTGGATCATATGGAAGCTCTATGTTTAGTAGGTCCAGAAATCTCCACACAGCTCTCCATAGTGGTTGGACCAGTTTGCACTCCCACCAACAGTGCAGGAGAGTTCCTTTTTCTCCACATCCTCGCCAACATTTGTTGTTGCTAGTTTTTTTAATATGTGCCATTCTCACTGGTGTAAGATGGTATCTCAAGGTAGTTTTGATTTGCATTTCCCTGATTACAAGTGATGTTGAACATTTTTTCATATGTCTGCTGGCCATTTGCATTTCCTCTTCAGAGAAGTTTCTTTTTAGCTCTTCTGCCCATTTTTTGACTGGATTATTTTCTTTGTTGTTGCTGAGTCTCATCAGCTCTTTGCAGATTTTTGTGATCAGTCCTTTATCATTAGTGTTGGGTGCAAAAATGTTCTCCCAGTTGGTGGGGTTTCTCTTTGTTTTTGTTATTGTCTCTTTTGCTGTGCAGAAGCTCTTTAATTTGATGTAGTCCCAGCTGTTTATCTTTCTCTTCACTATCACTGCTTTGGGTGATGTGTCTGTAAAGATGTCTTTGATGTGCAAATCCCGTAGTGTTTCGCCTATATTTCCTTCTATGTATTTTATGGTTTCAGGTCTTATGTCTAGTTCTTTAATCCATTTTGAGTTGATTTTTGTGTATGGTGTGAGGTAGTGGTCAAGCTTCATTCTTTTGCATGTAGCGACCCAGTTTTCCCAGCACCATTTATTGAACAAACTTTCTTTGCTCCAATGCATAGTCTTTGCTCCTTTGTCAAAGATTAGTTGACCATAAATCTGTGGGTTTATTTCTGGATTTTCTATTTGATTCCATTGGTCTGTATGTCTGTTCTTGTTCCAATACCATGCAGTTTTGATGATTATGGCTTTGTAGTATAGTTTGAAGTCTGGGAGTGTGATGCCTCCATTTCCTTCTTTTTTTTTCAGTAGAGCTTTGGCTATTCGGGGTTTTTGGTGATTCCATATGAATTTCATCAATAATTGTTCTATTTCTTTGAAGAATGCCATTGAGATTTTGATTGGAATAGCATTGAATCTGTATATTGCTTTTGGTAGGATGGCCATTTTAATAATGTTTATTCTTCCAATCCATGAGCAGGGGATGTCTTTCCATTTCTTTGTGTCTTCTTCTATTTCTTTTAACAGTGTTTTATAGTTTTCTTTGTATAGGTCCTTTACCTAAGAGAAGTAAATTGTGAGCAGTATTTATGTATTTGAAAATGATTCCTGGGATATTTGGAATTTTGATAAGAGTAACTCAGGCGATCCTGTATAACAAGTAAACTATGAAAAAAATAAAAGGGCCTTTAGTTTGCTTATCTTTAGAGTTAACTTTTAGAAAATTAGCTGCAAGTTGGTAATTATTAAAGCTGGGTAATGGATGTCTGAGAGTTTTAAATCTCTTTAATTATTATATGTTGAAGTTCTCTATAACTAACAGTTAAATATAAAATTTCAGAGGATAGAGACTGATAAAATATCTGAAGGAAGTGAGAGAGAAAGGGGAGGGGAGAGAGAGAGAGAGAGAGGAGGTAGAGGATCAAGAAAATTAGGAGAAGGAGGGGGGAGGAGAAGGAGGAAAGAGAAGAGAGAGGAGTTAATCCTTTGCAATTATGTGGTAAAAATGCCAGTCTCTGGAGCCATTGGACAAGTCAGTGAAAAATAATGATAGTTAATAATGGTCCCTTAAAGAATATTAATATGTATTACGTCCACATGAATATTATCACTTTTAATCTTCACAACCACCCTTTGACATAAGTAGTGTCAAGATCTGTATTTTTTAAAAATATAAGCACTGGGCCTCCCCGGTGGCGCAGCGGTTGAGGCTGGGTTGCGAAGCTGCCTGCAGCCTCTGCAGCGCCAGTTCGATCCCCGGCTGCTCCCCGGCCCCCGAGGAGGGTCCCACATGGCGCGCAGACCTCTCCTGCCGCCCGCTGCTCCCCTCAGCAGTGTATCTGTCCTTCTGCCTGCTCTGCTCCCCGCTCTGGCTCTGGTGAATTCTCTCACCCTCCTGCGCTTCTGACTGTACCCAGTGCTTGTATAAATAAATAAATAAATCTAAAAAAAATATATATGTATATATATATATATAAGCACTGAGGATTCCTGGGGGAAACTACAGTGCAGGCCAAGGAAGCAACAGTAGTGACCCAGAAACTATACCCTACCTCCCTAAGCTTATTAATAGTGGCATGGAAGTTTTGTTGGAAAACAGACCTCCAGAATTCTGCCAGAGTTGGTATTGGACAGATGTTCAAGGTCATGGAGTGGGAAGGTGATAGAGAACTCTTTCTACCACTGAAGAAAGTTTCACCCTGATTTTCCTTACTTTATTATATTCCCTTCCATCCTATTTCAAAGGGACCTGGTAGAATACAATGAAAGGATTAATTGTCCATTTATTTATATATGCTGTCAGTTAAAAAAAAGTTGACAGTTAACAAAGCAGCCAAAAACACAAAATGGAGAAAATAAAGTCTCTTGAACAAATGCTGTTAGGAAAACTAGGCAGCAAAAGAATAAAACTATACCACCATCTCACAAGACACACAGATATTAATTTGACATGAATTTAAGACTTGGATGTAAGACGAGGTGGTGTGACCCTATGCCTATGAGTTACATGCACTGTTGTAAACCAATATTATCTCAATTAAAAAAAAACTGAGCAAACAAACAAAAAAAAGATATGACATGAACCATTAAGTACAAAGAAGCAAACATATGCAATCCATAACATTGGCCTCAGAGATATCTTTGGGGACTCAAATCCAACAGTAAAGGAAATAAAAGCAAATGTAAACAAATGGGGCTACATCAAACTGAAAAAAACAAAACAAAACAAAACCTTCTGTACAGAGAAAGAAACTATAATTAAAATGAAAAGGCATCTTACTGAATTGGGAGAAAATATTTGTGCATCATACTTCCAACAAGTGGTTAAAATCCAGGTATGTGAAAAACTCATATAGCTCAACAACAAAAACAGGCAGATCTGAATACATACTTCTCCAGATGGCTAACAGGCACAGGAAAAAAAAAAATGCTCATCATCATCATCAAGCTTATGATACTGATGTTTCGGGAAATGCAAATCAAAACCACATGAGATATCACTGGTCTGAGAATGCCCTATATCTAGAAGATCAGAAACAAGTGTCAATGAGAGTGTGGAAAAAAAGGACTCTTCATACATGGTTGGGGTACTATAGACCAGTTCAAGCCTTATGGAAAAGAGAATGGAGGTTCCTCAAAAATTAGAAATATATCTACCATATGACCTATCAATTCCACTCCTAGGTATCTATCTAAAGAAAAAGAAAACAAAAATTCAAGGAGTATGTATGTTATGTGTGTGTATATATATTGATATAGAAGTTTCTACTGAAAAGTAGAGAATTTATGCCACTTACCCTGGGTACCAGATTGATAAACAGAAGATTATCAGCAATCAGAGCCCAGGATCCAAAGCACAGGACAGTTTGATAATTGCCTCCTAAAAGGTAAAGAAGCTTTTGTGAGGAAGGATTCTTCATTTAGAGTTATGAAGGTATATTTCTGTAACACTTTCCACAAAAGTATAGGGCAAGCACTTTGGAACTGAAGACCTCATCATGATCAGGCCTCTGTGGTTTTGACTGTGTGACCTCTTGTGTTACTGGGCATATTTGGGCTCTAGTTCCATCGTCTGTTAAAAAGAACACATACTACATATAGGAGCTCAGAGTAGGCACTCAATAGAGCACAGTTATTTCTCTTTATGTGTATCCACACTGTTGCAGCTTTTCATGATAGAAGTGACCACATTACTTGGATTTCAAAATAGTTTTTAGCAATGAGAAGAGACTTAAAAACAGATCTCACCTTGTATTAATAGAATATGCAATCTAGGTCTACTCAATTTGGTCTTCATCAGCCTGACTTCTGAATTGCTCTTTTTAAACCACACACTGGGGTAATTTTATAATTGCTTGTGAGAAAATGGTGAATCATCTCATTACCACTGAATCATCTCTCTACTTCTGGAGGAAAAATGAGCAAACACTCATCAGGGCTGATCCCCACGTTCCTCAGAAGTCTGCAAGTTCTTTGGGTTCATTTGATTATTTTCCTATTCTTCCTATGAAACAGAGATAATCTTGGGAACATAATGTTAGGGTTACCTACTCAGAGTTTAAGTGTGCTTAAACTTACTATTTCAATAGATTAACCACCCCCCTGCCAAATTGGTGAAGTCATAGTAGTCACACAAATTTCTTGAAAGAAATAATTTAACATAAAACAATAATTCAGTAGCCCCTATAGACCAGATCAAGGAAATGAAAATTTACTTAATATTCTTGAATGTGTCATGCCATGTTCTGATAACACAAAAAAGAAGACATAGGAAAGACAGAGAATGAAAGTTTCTAAGGGCACCATGTATCTATAGCACTAAGCTCTTGACTTTTCTTCCTCCCTCTTCACCCACCCCTCTATTCAGGATCGTTACTTGACTATGAGCTCTTACGTATCTAACTATGCAAGGGTTATCCTCAAACTCCTCCTTAGAGACATAGAAGGCTCATTGTTCTGAAATAAACATTTGCATATACTTTGTGGGACAGGCTTTCTTCCCATAGAAAGAAAATAATTTTTATTTCCAAGTGCTGCATTTAATTTCAGTTCTAAAAGTCAACTTGCCATAATGTGGACATGGCCTAAGGTAATAGGTTAAGTACTTAATTAAATTTAGGACATCCCAAGTAGAGAAATTGGTGAAAAATTTTTCCATTTAAAACAGATATCTTTTTTTTTCTATAGGAAAGCTTTCACATTCTAAGTCACTTGTAAAACAGCTTATTTACAGCTTCACTCTGATGTTGACAAGGTGGTAAAGAAGACAAAATAAAACATCTAGTCAAAGCACACGGTATCTCTTCAATATTATTCAGCAATTTTAAATTTAATCTTTCTGAGAAGGAAGCCTTTACTATACAGAAACCACTTTAGTTTGTAAATGAACCACCTAATGTATTTTACTCATGCAGCATGGTTTTTAGTTCCTTCCTTGATCAAATTGCCTTTAGCTGCACTGGGAGTTATGTCTGAATTTTAGAACTGAACCCAACACAGATTTCTGAATGGGCCAATTGTAGAAAACAGGTGAAAAGTTTTGGTATCTATGTGTCAGGTGGGGTCGGGGGAGTAAATCATCCTGGCTTCAATACTGACACACATTTTATTTCTGTCCTCCATTTGGTGGGACTTCCATAGAACACAAGGGAATTACCCTTTGGAGTTCACATGCTGTTATATGGAAAGGTGAGACTTTGACATGTGCAAAGTCCTGAGAATTATCCTGAAAATCTGTTTTCAGAAAAAACAACCTTTAGTCAGCGGCCCTGCCAATACAGGTGGTCTCTCAGGCAGCTCTTTCTGTGTGAACAAATGAACAAGTGGAGGAATCTGGTTGTTCCATTAGTGAATAAGCTGCTTTTGCAGAAAAATGCAAACTGGATTAAGGTTGGATTTTCTAAGAAAGAAGATAGGATCTAAGACCTGGAGATTGGTATTCGGTTTGGACGTACACATACCTTTTTAACGATTGGTCGGATATTGACAATAGAATTGGAGAGGAATCCTAGGCAGCCTTGTCCCCTTGGGAGGAGGACCTGAAACTAGTGACATGGCAATATGGGCAGGCCAGAGCTTTCAGAGCTGGACAGGGCTGCCCAGAGCAAAATTGTGAAGAAAGGAAAGCTTGATTTTCAGATGCACTCACTGCCAACGCAGACATCCAGTAAGTTCTGATGGGAGCCACAACTGCGGTATCCTACCTGAGCCTCAGTAGGATCCAAGTATTCAATTGAATTGAAGTTGTTCAAAATCCAGATTTCAAAAGAAACAAGGAAATTGTAAAACAAATAACAAAATCAAATCATTATACATCTTTTTGTGATTATGAAGATGGTGGATCTTAATTATGGGAAACTTGGAATATTAAGAAAAAAATAAGGACAATGACTTTCTCTAGCCCTCTCAGAAGTGATGACTTAACAGCTTTTTGAGTACTCTGTTTCTATTATGTGTTGCACATATTTTGGGTAAGAGTGGGGTATCACAGTTGACTCTTAACATTTTTCTTTTACTTTTCTCCCCATGAAGATTTATTTGTTCTAAATATCATAGCTTTAAGACCTGTGAATGCTAAAGGTGCAGACAGTTCTGTTGTCAGGAGGTAAATGCACTCCTGAGATTATCCATTTACTGTAAAATTGCATAAAAACAATAGTATTTATGGGAAAACAGAATGCAAGAGACAATACTCAAAAACTTTGGCAGTGACACATAAAAAGGTAGGAGCCTAATACAATTAGTTCAATTGTACCCTTGTCAAGTGGTTATCAAATCATAAATATTACAATTAATAAACCACTTTTTCTTGAAAAAACTGATGTTCACTTGTAGAAGTGGGCATTGGAAGTGTCGCCTCTTCTGAGGTATTGTGATGTGTGACAGGGAAGGGTATCTAAAATCAACAAAAACTTGCTCATTTTCCTAAGGTATTGGACACCAAAGCTCATAGTTAAGTGATCATTCATAGCCTTAAATCCTGGAGCTTGATAATCTGACTTTGACATGTTGATCTTTCCAGCATTTGTTTATAATAAATATTTCATCACAAAAATTAAAATAAAAAATTAATTCAGTGTATATCCTTCTTCAATTAATTTTTGGAATATGGCTAGAAATTCTTTTGTAGCTTTTTTATTTACTTGCAGTTTCACCAAAGAGCTAGGAATTTTAGGAGCTGTAGTGACGGTTGAAACAACTTAAAGCAGACACTACTAACATTAAAATGAACCCCTTTTGCAGGATTTGATGATTGCTGATTGAGGTCTTTGCATTCAGATGCTGCTTTCCTTTGTGTGTGCACTGCTTGGTATTATGAACCAAGACACTTGGACAGGTGTGGGATGTTGAATAGTGTTTTCATCAAAAAGTTCACACTTGTGAAAGAACAGCAAAAGGCAATCTTGTAGGATAGTAAATGTGGTTAACTGAGGTAACTGGTAGCTTGACATGCATGAATGTGTTCTGTGTTTTCCTGTCTTTGCTGGTTCAGTTGGGTTTTTCTGTGTTCACCTATTGTTTCTTGCTGCCAAAATTATACATAAGCAAAAGTGAAATTTGAGTCATACTCAAATTAGCAGTGTTGTAATAAATTAGTGTTTTCAAAACAATTAACTGTAGTCATAGCAAGGCATAGCAAGGCATAACCAAATGGTAATGATCCATGATCTTTTTTTTAAGATTTATTTATTTTTTTTTATGCATACAGAGGGTATAGGCCAGAGGTGCTGGTAGAGGGAGTATGTGTGTGAGAGGATTCACCAGAGACAGAGTGGGGAGCAGAACAGGCAGATGTACTGAAATACACTGCCAAGGGGAGCAGCAGGTGAGACAGGAGAGGTCTGCTGTTCCATGTGGGTCAGCTCCCTGGCCAGGGATTGAACTTGTGCTGCAGTGGCTGGCAATAGCTTGATAGTGCTGAATCTTAACCCCTTGCGCCACCAGGGAGGCCCAAGAGATCCATGGTCTTTATCTACAATTTTGAAATTCATAAAACTCCGAGAACAGGAAGGTCTATATCTATTTATTTATTTATTATTTTTTTGTTTATTTTTTTGTCTCTCAGCTTAGGTAAAACTTGCTCCAGTTTAGGTTAATTTGTTGCCACCTACCTTAAACTGATGTGAGGTTCTTTACTTTATTTCACTTATTGTGAATATTTATACAAGTTGCTGCAAAAATATTTTGTATTTGATAATTAGATGCTGTCTCAGACCTCACTGAGATTTGAGTATGTGGTGCAAGCAGTCTTCTGATGTTCCTGAAATTTTGAGTTCTGAAACACATGTGGCCACAAGGATTTTGGGTAAAAGATTGAATCTTTCTGGGCCAAACTATGAGACTCATTTTCAGTAACATATTTCTATTTTAATGTGACTTTCAGTGCTCTAACCTTTAGGGGTAACCAGAGGTGAGATTGTTGGAGGGAATGATGTGACTGACCATTTCTTCCCTTGTTGAAGATGCCTTTTTTTGACTCTAGGACTCCATAATTTAATCCCTCTACTTCCACTAATGCTACTCATATTTCATGAAGTGTTTCTCTTGCCCAACATCCTCCCTTTAGTCACAACCTAGCCTTACTTTGGTCTATCTCAGTTACTGATCACATATATGCTGAGTACTTTATCACAGGACAGTGTTAGAATATAATATCTTTATCTCTGCTCCTGGGCTTCAGACGAACCCTATATGTATTTGTTCTCTTGCATGTCTGATGGACATGACATCAGCATCTTTAAAACAGTTCTCATCTCCTTACCTTTCACTGAATGTAACCTCGGTCATCTCAGCCCCTCCAGCTGAAACCCCCACCCAGCTCATCTTTGTTCTCTCATTCTCAGCTTCCACATCCTAGTTCCACTTTTGAAATGTATCTATTATATTTCCTCTTTTCTCCTTACCTAACTTAAACCATCATCATCTTCTACCTAGACTACTGCAGAAGCATGACCTTCCCCTTCCACATTGTTCTTGTCCAATCCATTTTTTGTAACAGCACCTGATTGATCTTTCTAAAATGCAGGTCAGAACAAGTCACTCCTTTAGAAAAAATTTAAGCCTTCCATTATTACTCCCCCAACCCCAATTTCTTATCATACCAACAACACCCTGCTCAGTTCTCTAGCCTCACCTCTATGGGTCATGTACCCCATGGGACCCTATCCCACCTCTTCATTTTATTTAGATTTCCCACCGCATGTTCCTGTGGCAGCTCATAGTTCCCTCTCAGAGTGCTCATCCTGCTGGAATGACTTGCTTAATTATCCATTTCCTCCATCAACAGAGTCTAAGCTCCATGATAGCAGAACCCGGCTTGTTTTCTTATTACTGAGTATTTCCATGAAAACCACTCAGTGAGTATCTCATTAACGAATGAAAAAATGGGGTATTTTGATATGTGTTCACGTGAGGACACATACCAGCAAGGATGGCAGAAGTCACTTTAGTTTAAAACAATTCAATTTAACAAATATTTATTGTTATTTATTATACTTTACTGTACAAGTTGGACAAGACAAGGTCTCTGTCTTCAAAAACCACTGCCCTAACCTAACCTGTCATTTGCTTTCATCCTACTACCCATGGACAGATGGCTCTAAATCACTATGCCACTGATGCCCTCACTTCAGGAACTGGTCTCTATCCTCTCTTGGTGCTCTGTCTGCCTCTATTTTAGGTGTTTTCCCAAATGATGCCTGAATTTGCCACATCCCTTATGATGACAAAAGAAATGTGTAATGACTGGATTTCCCAATTCTGCATGGCTATTTGCCCTCGGCCTTTAGGAGACAAGTGATTTCCACATAAGACTACATATGTAGCAAAGTTATAGTTGAAACAGGTGTTGGGCAGAAATCTCAGTTCTGTTATTTAGTAATGGGCTGATCTTGTCATGTAAATACATATAGATAGACTATGATCATGTGCAAATAGAAATAATAATAGTCACTCCATAGATTTTGCTATGACAATGCTATTAACAAAAAATAATAATGGGTAAGAGTTATAGAAAGCTTACTACAGCCTCATTGTATCTTTGCAACAGTTCTAAGCAGTGGTTACTGATATAATCCTCATGTTACAGGTGGGGATAGTGAGGCTTAAGTAACTTTTCCAAGCTAAGAGTGAACATGCGGAAAGGCTAGAATTTCATCCGGGCAGCCTGACTCGAGAGTCCATGCCCTCAGTCACCATAGTACCTCCTTGGGATTGAAGTTAATTGAAAATATTGGTGAAATTTCTATTCTGTTAATGGGAAAAAGTCAGCACTATGTATATATATTAAAGAAACTTATTTTACTTTAATTCTCTTGTTTTCAAGGCTCTAGAGAGAAATGTACAACAATAACTTTCCTTATTCCATGGAGTAAGTGGGCCATATTAAAAATAACATGTCACCTTTCATATTTTGTTTTTACTTTGGATTTTGCGCTCTGCTTTACTGATACATTGACTGTTATGTGTGGGAGTATCATATATGACCAGGCCTCACAGATGTCCATCCCTTTTAGAAGGTAGAGGGAGTAACTGGGTGTTTTGGAAAGGAGGAAGAACATACTCCCTTTTGTTCTAATTAAAGAAAGTTACTTATTAAAGAATCTGCCTAGTTTAGCAGTCAAGATAGTTTCTGAATTCCAGTAACTGTCTTCAATCCAAATTTTTCCTCTATTTAATATACATTTTATTTCTTAGTTATTAATAGTTTATTCAATTTTTATTGCCTCCACCTAACTACCATACCTTATCTGCCTCCATGTTTTATCCCCTCCACCATTTCTTCTGTCCCCTTTAGTAACCATTATCTTCTTTTTTTGCTGAGTTAAATTTTTTTTCTTCGATTGTGTACCATTTTTTATATGATTGTATTTGGAGATAGGGATTTTAAAAATTAAACTAATTTAGGGCCTCCCTGTGGCAAAGGGGTTAAGCACAACACTATGAAGCAAGCCAAAGCCTCTGCAACACGAGTTCGATCCCCGGCCCGCCAGGGAGCAACCCACATGGCGCAGTAGACCTCTCCTGACTCGTCTGCTGCTCCCCTCAGCTCTGTGTTTCAGTCAGTCTGCCTTTTCTGTTCCCCGCTCTGTCTCTGGTGAATCCTCTCACCGCTGCATCTCTGGCCTGTACCCCAGCTCTTGTATGTATAAATAAATAAATCTTTAAAAAAAATTAAACTAATTTAAAGGGATACCATTAGGGTGGGCCCTAATTGACTATGACTAGGATACTTTAAGAAAAGGAAATTATGATAATAGATTTGTTCTGAAGAAAGACTGTGTGAAGACAAAGGTGGTCATTTACAAACCAAGGAGAAAGACCTCAGAAGAAACCAACTCAATGAACACCTTGATCTCAGACTTCCCGCCTCCAGTCATATGAGAAAATAAATTTGTATTTTTTTAAGCTATCCATTCTGTAGTACTTTGTTATGGCAGTCCTTGCAAACCAGTACAAGTAGTTTACCACTTTCTGCTCTTGACCCTCTTGCCTGTGTTTTTGGAGACATAGATATTGTTTTAACTTCTTCTAATGGATTTAGCTGTGAATATGACATGACTGAGAATAGCTGACAAGTCCCAAGATTTTCATTTCTGTATTGCAGTGTTAGCTGAGTTGTTTGATACTGAGCGACCCTGTATATATATGTTGAAGTTTATCCTTGAATGGGAACAAAGAAAGGATGCTTATTGTAGTTACAGATAACAAGAAACTGGATAACACAGTCAACCAAAATCATCTTGATTAGTTGAATAAGGAGCTGAAATGAAGTAGAAGAAAATTCAAAAGAGATAAATACAAGTTGTTGAACTTGGATTTAAAACTGTCAGTTGCATAAGTGCAAGAAAGGAGACAATTGTTAAGAGCAGTGTGTATTCAAAGTTCATTATGAGCCAACCGCATGATGAGAAAGCTTCCAAATACCCTGTGCTTATAAACTATCATTTATTAATTCCTTATTCAGGGGTGCCTGGTAAGAAAATGAGTCTTAGAAAGCAGAAAGATTCCCATTGCTGGAGGTGTCCAAGTAATGACTGTGTGACCACTTATCAGGGGTGTGGTAGAGGATACTTAGTTAACTTGACACAATGGTGGTTGAAATTAAATTCACTCTATTTGTCCCTGAGGATTTGAAGATGCCCTGCCCCCACATAGTGCTGAGTTTTTGCTCTTGCTATCTTTAAAGTACATTACATAGGAAAACTGGGAGGAGGAAATAGAGATAGCCTTAATACTAAATTGTTTTTATCTCCATTTATTTACATCTTTCCTTGAGAGAAGTCATTTCTTCAAATGGGATTGGAAACTAATACTTCAAATGGTCTTTGTATTGAAAGTCTGTCCAGCTCTGCAGCTCCAGATATTGGTTGAATTTGATTTATTCTGTGGTTAGTATCTTAAATGGTGATATGTTGATCTTGGTTTCACCTCTTTTAAGATAACCAGAAACAGATTGATCAATAAAACATGTGTTTACCTGTGTAGACTTGTGAAATCTTATGCTGGGAAAAGTCCCCATTTTAATAAGCTTTAAACAAAAAATTCTACCTTAGGTGCTAATTAGAATCTAAATTCAGGTGTTAACCTCTTTGACTGAAAGTGCATGTTGAGTAATTGCAGGAAAGGGGCCAATTTCAGGCACAGCAGTAATTACTGAATTAGTAGAAAAGTTCAAGTAGGGCTTCAGATTTCAGATCATTATTGAGCTTTATGAGGAACAGCTAATCCTGGAGTGATTGGGCTTCTCACACCTGTGTGTGTGCGCGCTTGTTTGTGTGTGTGAGTATGAGTGAGCTGTAAAGGGAACTCCACTAAAATTTCAAAGAAATAATCTTACAAATGACCACAGAATTAGTTACTAACATTTCTTGTTATTTAAAAATACAATTTGAAAGACCTCTGAATGGACTATTACTGCTCTTCCCCATTGCCTCAAAAGGAAAAAAATTAGAATCTGATTTATATGATGAAATGCCTTCTGTCTTAAAATATAGTCTCTTGCATTACTTACTTCCTTCATGTCTTGGAAATTAGTTTTTAATTTCTAGTTAATATCCATTTCTGATACATACTCGACATTTAGGACCTCATTGAATTTGGTTGTTTTTCAGGGTTAACTAAACCCTCAAACCTACCAGAGAAATGCTTTCCTATGATGTTAAAGAAGAAAACATACAGACACTACAGTTGCCTTGTTTGTTGGTACATAGTATGCTCTTCAATCATGATGTATGGTACATAGTATGCTCTTCAATCATTATCTTCCATCTCCAAACAAATCTAATAAACCAAAGAAAAAGCAAGACCCATAGAGACAAAAACAAACCCAAATCTTCTGGACAAAAGTAGCTTATGTCCTTCTTCACTATGGTGACTATTTCTTTACCTCTGAGTGTAATTACTAGAGTTGCTCTGACTTATAATGTGCTAATGGTTTGTAGTCTTTTTTTTTTTTTAGTTATTTTGTTATTTTTTACATCATTGTTGATTTTTAAACAATATTTGCTTTCCCCCAACCCCTCAGGTATAGTCCCCACAGAGTTTCCTTCATCAATGCACCCGTGCACCATCACCTCAGTCCCCTGTGCTCCTCCCTCCCTCCCTCTGATCCCTCTCCCTCCTCCTCCCCTGCAGTATGTCTCTGATTTATTATTGTCTGTTTTTGCTTTGATGTGCTTTATACTGTTATTGTTTTTTTTACACTGATGTCTTTTTGGGTTCCCCTATATTCCTGCTATAAGTGAAAGCATCTGATATTTTTCTTTTTCTTTCTGGCTTATTTCACTGAGCATAATTCCTTCTAGCTCCATCCATGTTGCTGTGAATGGCATGAGTTTATCTTTTTTGATTGCTGAATAATATTCCATTGTGTATATATACTGATGAAAACAAAGGAGAGTAGTTTGTAGTTTTGCAAAGAGATTCTTGCTTATCCTAGGAACAATGATGAATTACTGATATATATTCACTGATCTCAAAAGTGAAACTGGGAATTTGCAG
Organism: Talpa occidentalis; assembly: GCF_014898055.3. Classification (NCBI taxonomy): domain Eukaryota; kingdom Metazoa; phylum Chordata; class Mammalia; order Eulipotyphla; family Talpidae; genus Talpa; species Talpa occidentalis. Next base: position 29,183,758 of record NW_023604295.1, read on the forward strand.
GAAATGACAAAACTGGTAATAGGCACTTTTTAAAGAGTTTTTCACATTGAGAATAGAATATATACCATCATTGAAGCACACACTACTTTCCAGAATTTTCATTGAAGAAACATGCAACAGGCTTCAAGCCCTAATGAAGAAGTCACAATCAAGTAAGTTACAAAAATGCATAGTTAAATAGAAATAACAAATAGAGAAGATATAATAAAACTGGAGAGAGGTAAATAAATTATGGAGAATCCATCTAGTGTGATACTTTGTACTCATTAAAAGGAATTATGCAGATTTGTATATACTGTTATGTAAAGAGCCTCAAGATATATTTTTAAGTTTTAAGAAAAAGCAGAATAATAGATATACAGTTAACTTATTTGTGCATTGTTTAAAAATGATATCTATAAATACATATGTACACTTGGATAGGCATATGATTTTTATAAATTTTATTTGAATTATGTACATAAATGGTTAATGTTACAAGATTGGAATAAGTGGTCTTGATATTTATTCCCAATTATACTGTTTTTTTACTGGGTTCTTTAGAATGTAACACTTCTTCCAAATCACGCAGGTATCTAGTCTCCATTCATCTTTAACACTAACCCTAATCTTCCTCTCATCTACTTACATCTTTCTTCTTATTTAATTGGGGGTGGTGTTTAAATTTTTTACTGAGGTAGCATTGTGTTACATTGCTCTTAGTATATTGGAAGTATGGGATCCCCCCTTTTCTGGTGTTGTTACCATAGTATACCCACCAACAAAACATCCATATGCGTTAGGGCCTCCCCTGGTGGCACAGTGGTTGAGCGCTGGGCTGCAAAGCTGCCCGCAGTCTCTGCAGTGCCGGTTGATCCCTAGCCACCAGCGAGGGTCACACGTGGCGCGCAGACCTCTCCTGCCATGCCCACTGCTCCCCTCAGCAGTGTATTTCGTCAGTCTGCCTGTTCTGTTCCCTGCTCTGGCTCTGGTGAATTCTCTCACCCTCTCGTGCTTCTGACTATACCCAGTGCTTGTATAAATAAATCTTTAACTAAAACCCAAAACATCCATATCACATCACCACAGTCCATTGTGCTCTCTCCCCATTTTGTTCTTGCCCCTACTCCTGCCCTCTGGACATCTCAGTTCTATAGTCAGCTTTAAAGGGTTAGTTTTTAAGTTTGACTTTGTCTGACCCCCTGTTTTCTCCATACGCCACTTATAAGTGACATCATCTGGTATTTGTCTTTCTCCTTTTGTCTCATTTCACTTAGCACAGGGATAGGCATATACAAAATTAATATCTTTTTTTTTTTTTTTTTTAAGATTCATTTATTTATTTTTTTTTTTTTAAAGATTTATTTATTTATACAAGCACTGGGTACAGTCAGAGCGCGGGAGGGTAAGAGAATTCACCAGAGCCAGAGCGGAGAGCAGAGCAGGCAGAAGGACCGAAGTACACTGCTGAGGGGAGCAGCGGGCGGCAGGAGAGGTCTGCGCGCCATGTGGGACCCTCCTCCGGTGGCCGGGGAGCAGCCGGGGATCGAACCAGCGCTGCAGAGGCTGCGGGCAGCTTCGCAACCCAGCGCTCAACCGCTGTGCCACCGGGGAGGCCCCAAAATTAATATCTTTTTGGCAACTTCTTTGTTTTTTGGTGCATCAAGGTGTTCCAAGATCATTTCATACATTTCCTACTTCAGACCTGGAATTGGGCTTTTCTCCAAAGAGCACGGGTCCACTTGGGTGGGCAGTGGTATTTAGAGAGCATGGTTTGGATGCTAGTGGTGCTTATCACTAGTGGGTTGGACACTTTTTTAGAAATTTTCAGTGAATAGATCGGGGAGCTGTATATCTAGATATAATTATCCATATCTATACATACACATAATAAAATACACAGGAGTTCTGATAATTCCAGTTCAGATTCAGATGTTTTTATTTCTTTGATCATACAATTCATCTTTTTATTGACACTGAAAATCCTAGTTCTCAAATATAACATTATTATACAATACTCTCAGAATGATAGTAACACCACCACCACCACTACTACTACTACTAATTATTGAAAATACTTAGAACTGGTGAAAACAGCTGCCCTTAGAGGATATCCTGGTAAAATCATACAATCACACAATATTCCATTTGGAATATTTCATCTTTGTGAGGTTATGCCATCAACTGGCTATACACTAAGGTTCACTTTGTTTTATTTTACTTCTGAAATTTTTTAACATTGTCTTAAAATTTAATCTTGTTTAGTGATCATACAGAATTTTAACTTGATTCCAAAGTAAATTTATGAAATATTATATATTCAAAAATGTCTGGCTTTTATGTCCCTGTTCCTGTTCCTATAGGTAATCTTTAAATATTCTTATGTAATGATTTGCTTTTCCTTCCTTGTTTTATTCCCTCTCTCTCTCTACCACCCTAGTGCAGGGGCCATGCTAACATTCTCTGTATCATTTCAAATTTAGTATCTGTGTTTCTGAAGTGAGTGCTTGTTTTATTCTGAATATAATCAAATGAGTAGCCTTAGAGAAATGACAGCATTTAGCTTAATAGCATACTGGAGATCACACCATGGTGGTAGGTAAAGATAGCCTTCATTTTTAAATTTTTTTTTTTGCACCTCATAAATTTTTGTCTTATCTGAAGTTAATAGTTCTCATTTCCCATTTACTTATGTCTGCTTAGTCTGGTTTATTTTCTAGGTATTTATCACCAATTTATGTTCACACACTCTCCAGATGTCTAAAATTTTATTAACATATTTAAGCACATTGGCTATTCAATCAAGTTCCTATTCTTGAATTTATTTTCCCAGCATCTGCTGCCTGCTAGCATAACTTTCCTGGCCTGCTGCACAACTGCATCCCACTCTTCACACACTCCCTTCACTTGTCATTATGGGAATTTTCCCCTTTTCATTGAATAAAATCACCTGCTTACTGGTTTTCCTGTCACATTTTTTTTCTTGCTTCCTCATGTTGATAAAGCAGAGTTAATAGTAATAATACCATGATAAGGTATTATCATGAAGTTCATAATAGAAGTTCATAACTTCTATTCACTCTGCTTCATTTACCATCATCAGAAGATGGGTTTATCACTAGAGATCATGGCAATGAGTTGGTGTTACCTAATATGCCCCACAATGTCCTTTCATATGGTTCTTAAATCATGTGATGTATAAATATTTTATAAACTGATCAGATTCTCTAGCCTTATTGAAGACCATGACTTAAAACTGTCTCCATGAAAATAACAAGAGAATCTTTTTCTCCAAGTTTTGATTGCTCTTGTGCCTATTGCAGAGCAGTTTCTGATATAACGCAAGCAAAACCTGTGACAGACTGAAAAGACTTGAAGACTGTTTTATGTACACAGTGGAATTATGAACTGTAGCCCAGACAAACCTTGGATATATTTGAAGATCTCAGAGTACGATTGTTTGCATCAGATTATGAGTGAGTTTTTTTATGAATGCATTTGTGAGATGATGAGAGTGCATGACAGGTGCGATATCTTGATGTAGCAGAGCATGGTACTCCTGGTAAAATAAAATTCTGAGGATGAGTTTAAAATAATGAGGTGTGTAAGCTATTTGTGTTCAAAGCAAGTAAACAAACTAACACTAACAAAATAATTTTTAAATAAGAGGTGTATGCATACCTGCATGAATGGATGCAGCAGGAAAAAGTAATCACTGGCAGGCTTTTGGTGATGTATTTCAGTAATGTGCAGGGTTTGTGGTTTATAACATCATCAGAGTCATACAATAGCATTATATCCCTGAGAGTTGTGCAGTTATCTCTCCCTTTCTCTTTCTTTTCTTTGCATATAATGGGGGATCTAAGCCTGGATCCATGCCCTACCCAGGACATTTCCTCTTTGTGGCATGTGAGCCGTTACCAATGCTAAGATTTACTGCTTTGGGGATCGGTTCAGAACAAATGTTCCAAACAGCCGTCTGCCTCGGGCAAGGTAATTTTGGACAAATTCAACAAGACTTCAAAGGAAGCCACCTACTACAATGCCTAAGGAGGATAAAGACCTGATTTAAATGAATGTATTGCAATTAGTGGGTATTTACTTTATATGTTGCCAAGTTCTGATAGCTCTCTCTAACCCTCAGGGAAATAATATATATGTCTAGTTCTGGTGAGCTGAAGAAACGGGATATGTTCTTCCCGGAGAGACAGGTGTTACGAACATGAACAGATCTAAAAGAGTGAAAAGACAAAACGTCTATGAAAGCTGGAGACAAAGAATAAATGCAATGTTTGTTTTGAAGCAAAAAAAATAAATAAAAAGCATGTGTACGTGGTAGTGTCCCAGCCGTCCCCTCCCTGAAAGTTAGATAAATCCTCTTCTGCAAATTTCTGTCTTATTTGAAAACAGCTTGTGTTCCAAATATTGATAAATTTGAAAAAGCCACTTATTGGTAAAGGAGTCTCAGACCACCAGGTGACTTAGGTACATCCTCAAGTACTAGAGGTTGACTATCTGGGTGGACTTCAATCAAATCAAGCCAGAAACAGACTAAAATGGAAATTGAATAGCCCAGCATTCTATTAATGTTCATAGCTTCATTCCAGATCTTGCACTTAACAGTGAGGTTTAATGCAAGAAATGTTGCAGAAAAAAAATCAGCACATTCTCTTACCATTTCTTATAGGAAGGATGAGTGTTGAATAAGTGGTCCCCAAATTTAGTCAAGTACAGACTTCCATTTGTGGCTGAGACATGGCAGAAGCTATGTGCAAATTACCCATTTTGAGGGCAGGAAGGACCACTGAATAGGTTTTCTGATCCAGCAGACCAGGTAAAGGAGGAGTCCTGGAGCCCTCAGTGGCTTTTGCAGGTCTTTTATTTAGATTTACCAGGCATATGGCAGGCAGGGATGCTGGGGGGCCGGGAGGCTGGCAGTCCTCCCAGCCCCCAGCAAATCCTCACTCTATCTGGGCTTTCTCCGGCCTTCTCTCTGCTTCTCTTCTTCTCTCGGCTTCTGTTTATTCTTGGCTTCTGCTGGCGTCACCGTGCTGCTGCCCTTATAAACTCAGTCTCTCAGCCCAGGTGGGCCCACTCCAGGTGCCCGCCATCAGGCATGTGTTCAGGACCACAGGGTTCCCTCATCTATCCTAATGGTGGGAGGCAGAAAAGCTTGATACTTTTACCTTACCCTACACCCATCTAACTTGTTTTTGCCTTGGAAATATTCCACAGGGAGGAAAGGCAAAAAACACTAACTCTGATCTCTATTGACGTATCTTTGGACAATATACAATTGAGTAAATAATCTCATTGAAAATTCTAATCCAAGACACAGATTTAAAAGCAGGTCTTCAATTAGAAGTCCATTGATTAATAAACTGCCTTCCTTGCTCAGCGTCTAAAACCTAATTTATCTATATAATTGCTGACCTTTTCATTGGAGCCATCATATACCTATTCCTATACCTATTCCTATATCTCTATCATGCATATCACTAACCTATTCCTGAAATTGGAACTGAAAAAAAAAAAAAAAAAAACTTGATGTTTACAATCTATCTGACAGATGAAAACACTCTCTGTAACTAACCTGTACAAAAATCTGTTCCAACATCCTTCTGATAATTTTACTATCATTTGTATCTGAAACATATATCTTGATATTTGCCATTAGATGTTCTGCAGACAGCTGAGTGCTTTATGGCTGGTGGCATATTTTCTACTTGATGCTATGCAGCATTCCCACTCTGGCAACTTTGCCACTGGCCCTATAGCTTGGAGATTTCTGAGGCTGTTGCTGTCTGCTTACTGGTGTTTTTTAGGAAGTGGAAAAAGAGAGAGAAACTTATCCAGGGGTGGGGAGTGAGATTTCTGACAGCAGGACTATTTGTTTTAATCAATCTTTAACATTTGGACATGCGCTAATGGTTGAAATGTAGGTGTCTTTTAGGTGTGTGGCCTGGCGTTCCTCTCCCCCGCTGTTTACTTTAGCAGCTTGTCTGTCTGAAAGTTATGATTCCACAAAGCCTCTTCAGGGTCTCCGAGCATGATACGGCATGCAGACTTCGAAAAACAGTCCCCAGGGCTCGCCCTGTAAGCTGCTGCAGGTAGAATCCTGGAGGTGAGGGAAGGTAAGTCTTCAAGGGAACAATGCGGAGGGGAGCAGGTGAATGCGGGCTGGCTTCACCTGGATGTCCTGAAATAATTAGGCAACTTCTATCCTAAAAGGCTTTCCTTTGGAAAGATAAAGGGAAATCTGGTGTTAAGTGACTGCTGTCACATTCTGAAGTGCTATGTTAGGCTAATTTTTCATTTCCTGGCCCTACCATTCTGCCACATCAGAATTTACTCTGCGTACCAAGTAGATCCAGTGGATTGGTAGTTTTTAAGTAAGAAAGCTTTCTAATTTTTAAAAACACATTAGCAAAGGAATTTATTTTCAGATAAGGTGAAGTGGCAGTGTAAACATAATAAACTAAAGGAAAGCAGCCTTTCAACTACACACACACAGACACACACAGACACACACACACAGAAACAAATAAGATATTTGAAATAATCAATTTCTTTAATCTGTTGGTACAACTTTGGCAAACAGGTTTCTGCTTTCATAATTTTTGAAACAACTACTTCTAACAAAATCTAAATCGTCTATTCCCACCCCCGTAGTCTATTTTTATCTTTTTTATTATATAAGTAATACACAAATACAGAAGTCCCCCCTTACCTGAGGTTTTACTTTCTATGGTTTCAGTTACCTGTGGTCAACCATGGTCAGAAAATCTTAGGTACAATATGATACTTTGAGAGGCCACACTGACATAACTTTTATTACAGTATTTCATTATATTGTTCTATTTTATTATTTTTGATAATCTACTCTGTCTAATTTATAAGTTAAACTTATCATTGCTGTGGTTGCCTAGAAAAAACAATACAGATAGGGTTTGGAATTATCCTTTGTTTCATGCATTCACTGTATATCTTGAAACATCCCTACAGATAAGGAAGGACTATTATATATCGTTGTGTGTAGGGTAAATGAAGATTGTTCAGGCTTTTGCGCCATTGGTCTTTGTGGCTATCACCTGTGGCCTTGATTGTGGGAGGTGCTTGGGAGAGGACTTGGGGCACGAATGCCTGATGGTGGAGTGGAGAATGGTGTGGGCCTGCGTAAGTGGGCACACCTGAGCTGAGAGAGTGTGCATAGAAGGGCAGCGTGGCAGAGGATGGAGGGCGGTAGAGGACCATGCATGGAGAGCAGTGGAGAATGGTTAGGAGAGGAAAGAGTATAGAGATTCACAGGGGGCCCAAGTTGCCGTTTTCCTTCTGGCTACCTGTGGGGATGATGCCAAGGGCTCGTTCTTTCAAGCTGCCTGAATCGACAATAAACCTACCCGGCCTGGGATGGTTGCAGAACATTATGATAAAAGGTAAGAGGATATTTCCATCCCTGTCCTTCCCAGTTAAGTGGCTAGTGTCAGAAGTTTGTTCTGTATCTTTAGAATTTCTTTTCATCACATTTACCATATAAATATAAATTCTTTGGGGGCATTAAAATAAAAACTAATAGAAATATAATGTGTCTACTTTTTAAAAATTTGCTCTTTTTACTTTAAAATATGTCTCACAGTTTTTTCCAAGGCAGTGCATATTTGATTTTCTTTATTTTTTAATGACTTCATCGTATCCATAACTCATTTTGGACTTTGAGAATATCTCTTCATTTTTCTGTTATAGCTAAACTTTCAATTTTTTTCCCCACACGAGTTTGAATGTATTTTTAGCTGAAATTTCTAACAAGTAGAATTACTGTGACAAAAAGATGCCAATTTTGCTATTCTTTTCCAATAAAAATCAACTTTTACTCGATAAATGAATTCTAATATATTTTGTGTACCTACTGTGTGCCTGGGCATATAGGTAAAACATAAACATGTATTTTTTATTTCCAAAATTCTTAATGGATAATCTTAGCTTCCAACAACTTTAAAAATACACTAGTAAAAACAGGAACTCACGTTGGCTAAAGGTAAAAAGGTTACAGAACAAAAAGAATGTTTACTGACTTTGCTTACTAATCTGACAAAATAGAAAGACTAGGTCTGTTTCTCTCTCTGGCACTGTTTCTCTTGTAATTGGTGGGTTTGAGAGTGGCATTTGGAAGTTAAGTGGTATCTCACACCAATGAGATAAATAAAGTACAAAAACAACAGTGATGTGTGAAGTCCTTACTCTATAACATTCTATAGGCTTTTGAGTTAGTTGTATCTACTTAAATAAAAAGTGAGCTACACAGAACCAGGTTATTCCAACTGAACATGTTAAAGGAGAGACAGGTTAAAAGAAAAGGAGAAAGAGGGTAAGGAAGTTTCCTGTGTGTGATGCCATTTTCAAGGTCATATCTAACACCCCAATGAAAGGCATACTTTTATTCTCAGTTGGTCCAGGATAATTGTTTGGAAAATACAGGTGATGAAGCTTAGATTGGGGTTCTTGAGAAAGCATCTGCTTTCTCACACCCCAGCATCTCTCCTTCCTGTGATCTTTACCAGGTAATTACGTTAAATCTCAGTTTTATTTGTATTCAAAATTTTGGGTTACCCAGTACACTTTGCCCCAGTTTGGGCTTAACTGGTCTAGTCTTAGGAGAATAAAAGACTCAGGTCAGCTGGCAACAATCAGGTGTTATTCATAAGCTGAAAGGTCCATTCTTTTTCTTTGTAGACAGCAAATGAACTGATCCTGAGAAATTTCTTGTTATTCACGTAGTAAATTAAATTCTTATGAAATATAACTCGGGATTCCCTGTCTTCCTAGAACTGTGGATTCATCGCCCTTTGTCTTAAGTCCCAGAGATCCATATCACTTTCTGTATCAGACTCTGATTCATTGATAATTGACTCATCTATCACAAATACTTCCCTTCCTGGCTTCCCACGCAGTACTTTATCTTCATCACTGGTGTTCTGAGCTTTTGGGAAACCTTTGAGATTTTCTGAAGTCGTGATCTTTTCTAGATGTTGGTCCTGCAGTTGCACAGGAAGAGGAGCTGGTTCCCCTGGGGGCAGCAAAGCTTTCCTGTAGGGGTCATCTTGGAGAGACTGGGCTTCTCTCCTGACCTCTCCCTCATCCTGCCCTGCACGAACATGAGCAAAATCTGTAGCAGCTGCTAACATTGGTTCTTCTGGATCCGCATTGGCCCTTTTTTGTCCATTACTTCCCTCACACTGTAGGATCTTCTTTCTGTTATCAAAACTGCTTAAGTGGGAAAATCTTGTCTCCAGGTTCTGCTTTCAATATAAAGGACAGCACTGACAAGTTTCTTCAATTAAGTTAGCTTCTGCGGCACTGCCAGCCCCGCCTAAATGCTCATGTAAAAGTGAATCCTGCTGTCAGACCAGCGCAGCAAATTTCATGTCTGTGTAGGGGATATGAACAAACCCACATGGGCCCAAGGACTTTTCAGCAAAAACTACTTTTTAACTAATTTTGCTTTATTGGTCATAGTACTATCCTCTATAGTAATTACAGACAATGGGCTTTTGCTGTGAAGCTGACTGAGCCTACTTTATCAGAATAAAAGTTTTCAGTGTAGCACCTTGTGCTGTTTTCACTGCAGGTTTGTGATTGTTTTGACAATGCCACTTAAAAAGAACTGGTAGATTTTGCCTGGAGATTCCCAGCATCTGAGTATCTGGCTAGTCCTGATCTCTCTAGGCAGGTCAATCCCTACAATACCCTGTGACCCACGTCAGACTTGGGGGCTGCACTCTGACAGCCCAGCCACAATGCCCAGCAGACACAGCTGATGCCCTCTGTCCAAGATAGCCTGATATTTGATGAGACACTGGAATTATGTGAGCACAGGAATTATGTGATGAAAGTGTATATGTGATGAAACTCTTATTCATAAGCTCTTCTCTCAGAGAGGTGGAGACCCTACATTACTCTAGGTTTGTAAATGTGTGCAGTATGGCTTGCAGATATTGCAAAGGATGAGCTGAAACGAAGAATCTCTGAAGAGTGTTTTCATACTCCTTTCACCCCTTCATGCCCTAAAATGGTCTAATGTATCTTGAACACATTGTTAGGAAGAGCATTTCCCCCCACAAACAGAATCTGAGTCCTGCCTGAATCCAGAAAGACCTGGATTTGCATCCTAACCCTGTCACTCTCTAGCTTTGAGCAAATTCCTGAATGTCAAATAACAGATCTGTGGGATCCTTTTAGGGGAAGTGACTGAGACCTAGTCTCACTGTGAATGTTTGACTCACAGACTCTGTGAGAATTTTTTGAACAAGTAAATGGGGCCTTCTGGGACTTCCTCTCTTCATGTGTAAAATGAGGGTCATCAAACCTTTACAGAAAGTCCCACCTCCCCAGATCCAAGGAATTGTAAACACTGAGCCCACACTGACAGGAGAGCTCTGCGTTCCTGCCACTCTGTCCTGCTTCCCATGAGTTTCGTCCCTGAGGAGCAATGATCATTTCTTGTTTGTTGTTCTGATAATTAAAGCAATACATATTCATTCTATAGTATATAGGAAAATTCAGAGAAGTTTCAGAACAGAAAATAGAGGACAGAAATGTTACTATAAGATATTAAGCATCAGTATTTCTGTTGAAGCCAATTGTCTTCCAGCCTTTCTTTTTTCTCTCCATATATATATATATATATATATATATATATATATAAAGATTTATTTATTTATGCATACAAGAATTGGGGTACAGGCCAGAGGCATGGGGGTGGTGGTGAGAGGATTCACCAGAGACAGAGTGGGGAACAGAACAGGCAGATTGTCTGAAATACACTGCTGAGGGGAGTGGCAGACGAGTCAGGAGAGGTCTGCTGTGCCATGTGAGTTGCTCCCTGGCCGGGGATCGAACTCGTGCTGTAGTGGTTGCGGATAGCTTCTTAGGTTGTGTCTTAACCCCTTGTGCCTCCAGGGAGGCCCTCACCATATATATTTTATGTAATAAAATTATGGTAATACTGAATATAACTTTCTCACTTGTTTTTTAAATTATTTTCTCAGGAGAATTTCATCACACCTTAAAAAGTATTTTAAAATAGGGTTTTGAATGTTTATATAAAACTATGTTATATGAATTATTTCATTGAAGATTTTACTTGGTTTGCAATTTTTCATTATTGTTAAGGATATGACAGTGAACCATTATCCTAGTTAGTGGTGCCTGAGTCTCATTCCAGGATGACAACATCAGAATTCCCTGAGCAGCTTTTAACTGGAGATAATCTGCCTTTCATTATGGGGACCCTGGGTAGTAGGGTTAAGGGGAAGAAGGTGACTTTTAAGAAAAAAAGTTAGGCCCACCAAGTGATCTTGGTGGTGATGAGCAGACATTGATCTTGGGTTCTCTGAGGTCTTGCCTTGTGCACAGCTGAGTTGTGGTACACCATGTGGTCACCAGATACTCTGGGGGTGCTCACTAAATACATGCTGATTTGATGGGTACTTTTTTTATGGTCTACATTGTTTTTTCTGTTTACTGATGTAAAGTTGGTTTATGTCACTGCATTTGTTTTAGGAGTTATAGGTCCAAACTTCCGCAAATGTATGTTTGCATACCACTGCCCTCAGCCAATGCCCCAATAATCCTTCACCATGTTCCACTGGGCCCCGTCCGTCTCTCCCCTGCTGCCTCCCTCCCCTGTTTCCATTCTGCCACTTCCCTTTCTAGTTGCCTCGATTTTGCAGTCAAATATCAAGGGTTTGTCATTGGTTTGTTTTTTATTTGATATGGTCTGTGTTTTAATTTTGATTTCTATCTCCTTAGCTTGGAGTTTTGAAAGAGAAATTATTGGGTTCAGGTTTAATTATTCTAACCGAATCTTAATGGATATGCTTATATTAAGAAATCAATTCATTTTTCTTTTAAAATAAATATTTCTTCTTTAATAGAGATTCATAATTGAAAAATTATAAAATGTAAAACATGTAAAAAGAAAGAAAAAACTATCATCTTACCTCTTGGATGTATATTTTCTACATCTAGTTCTTTTCCACTATGTACATTTGTGTGAATATACATGAAAAATACATATTAGACACATATCCAAATAATTTTTTTTAAATTATATATTTTAAGATAGCATGGTTTTTGAGATAAACCGTATATGATTTAGGGGTAGAGATTCGCACCTCTTTAGATGGATGTTAACATCTACCACCAAACACCTCTGTTCCTCCAACATGATCCACTGGGATCATGTGGTGGAGTCCCTGTCCCTGTGGTAGTCAGTTTTGCAATAAAATTTCTAAGATTATATTTTGGTTTAGTTTTGTCATTTTCTGTGTTTTTCTTTATATTCCACATATGAGTGAAATCTTCTGGTATTTGTCTTCTGACTTATTTCACTTAGCATAGTTCAGTTAAATTCCATCCAGGTTATTGCAAATGGCAAGATTTTTTTTTTTTTAAATATAGAACAGTAGTAGTCTACTGTTTATACAACCATGTATTTATCTACTCACATATTCTTGAACACTTACTTTGTTTCCATTCTTTGGCTGTTGTAAATAGAGCTTCAATGAACCTGTAGTGCATATATCCCTTCAAATTAGTGTTTTGTATTCTTTGAACCAGTACCTAGTTTCATGGACTTCTATATTTAGTTACTTCTCCGAGTTTGGGAATCTTCCATTACCTATTTGATTTGAAAGTGCTTTCTCTTCCGTAATTCTCTTTTCCTGTTTTGGGATATCCAGTAATTTATGTATCTTTTCCTAATGGGATTGAATAGACTATTAATAGAAGTGCTTCTTTATTTATTAAAATTCTTATTTCTCTCCTTTACCTTGGAATTTTTTGTACCACTATCTTCAAGATCACTGGTACAATCCTCCATTTGGTCTATTCTGTTTTCCTAGTTTTCTCTAGAATTTTTTTTTAACCTCAGTGATTGGAATTTTTACATTCTGAAGTGTCAGTTTCTACATTCTGTTCATTTTATTTCTGTTGTTCATTTGTTTGCTGAGCTTTGTCATATTTCTTTGATTTGCTTTCCTAACTTCTCACTTTGACTTGTCTGTTTTCTTCTATCTCTTTGAATTTATTATAGAAACTTGAGCTCTCTCTGATAGAAGGATATTACCTTCTCTGTCTTTGTGGTTGGATTATGAAAAGTTGTTCTGTTATTGATATATCATTCCATTGAGGTCTTGAGTTGTCATGTGTTATATGATTTGCTTGTCTGTTTTGCTACCTTAAATTTCCCTATTTTTAAAAATAATTTAATTGTTACTTAGAGTTGAGCTACCTTTACTTTCCCAGCAGGTGGTGCCATGGATTTATTTGCTTTGATTTCATTTTTTGGCCTTTATGGATTCCATAGGTACTGACACCAGTTCTTGCAGTTGCTGAGCCAGCAAGGTGTGGGATGGGTCTGGAAGGTTCCAGTCACTACTGGGAATGTGCTGGATCTGGAGTTGGCTGTGTGTGGCACCATAGATTTCCCTCCTCTCTGTGATACCATGTGAGACTCAGCACTCTGCACTGGTAGTGGGCTTCAAAAGCTCCTTAACCAGCCTTAGGGTGTGGGGGAAGGGAATATAGTATCTAGTACCTTATTTATTCTTATGTTTCCTAGGTACATGGCCTGCATGGAGGGCTCCTGTTGCTCTGCATGAATTTCCTTCTTTTTTTTTTTTTTTTTTTTTTTTAAGGGTTTGTGCCTTCACACCATTTCCACTGTCTCATTGCTAGGGCTCCTGACAAAATCAGCTGACTCTCCCTTACGTTCCCTTTGGTGTAGTCTGTGATGATCTTTGATATCTAATGGGTATTTCAACCTCAACCTCAATGTAGTGTATCTCTGGTTAATTATTAGATGTTCCTCTTGGTAGTGAAGCAAGGAAACTCCTACACATAATGTTTTGTAATCTAACCCCTTCCACTCCCCTTAGCTACTACAGTCAGTCTTTTAAGTCTTGGTCGTGTAGTCACATTTCTAGCCATTGCTAATTAATTCCTAGTCTGTTATATCTGTGTTCAACAAGAATCTACTTTCCTGGCTGAATTTTAATGTTTTTAACAATTAACAAACACAATTCAAAATTATTACTGAAAACCTTTGGTGAAATGTAAACTGAAAATTTTCATACTGTTTGTACTTAAAGAACTGGTAAAATATATTTTTGGATGAGTATGCAATTGACATATGATTAAAGACATTAAAATAACCTAGTATCTGCTACCATATCCAAAAGGAACAACATTTCAATATAAATTATTTAAATACATTCGTGCTTATGAAAATTAAAACACATTTTCTGGTGGGATCTGGAAATCTATCAGTCAAGAATTGTTGAATTGTGTAGTGTGATGGCATGTACCAATTGCAGAGGATGAGTTGAGGATATGATGGATAAAGTTGAGAAATTTATTTTGCCTCAGACTGGTGGTAAGATTGTCATTAACTATCTTCAAAACAAACCCTGTCTTGCTTTTCAGTCAATTAATTTTTATTCACATATTTGTGGCCTTCTGGAAGGGAAAGCTCACATATAATTTTTCTTTGTAGCCTTAGGGCTTTGTTTCTTTAGGTAAATAAAATAATGGTTGAGGAGACCTGTTAAACAGTGGATTCGAATGAGAAACCATACCCTATTTATGAATTGCTTTTTTTCTACTTTATCATTCAAGTTTCCCAAAGTTTCTCTTTCAATTGATAATTCATGATTTGAGCAAAGGATTTAGGTCACAGAATTTGATCAAAGGAGTTAGGTTATAGTAAATAAGCATTTTTTTATGCTGTTCAAACTTGATGTTCAGTCCTTAACTGGGCTAGAGAAAGGTGTTTCTATACTGTCTTATAGAAAATTAAACTGCAAGGTATCATCATTTAGAATTCATTAACACAGGAAACCTGTGTTGTGCAGGTCAGATTGAAACTGATATGCAAATTTGGTCCATATTGATCACACACTTCAGTGTCTCTGTTATTTGCCTTGTTTCCTCTCCTAGAGGGTTCATCCTCTTTTATGTTGAAGTTTTCCTTTTCTTTGAAGGCCCAGATTAAACGCCTCTTCCTCCATGAGGCTGTTTGCCTTCTCCCCATTATTGTTTCCAAACTGGCGAGAGGAAATCATTCTTTTCCTTGTGCTCCCATAATGCTTTTTTCTCACTTCTGTTCTTGCATGTCATTTTTCTATATTGGTTTAATGTATGTTTTAGTCTCTTTGGGCTGTTATAACAATACACCACAATCTGAGAGACTTGTTTATTTCTCACAGTTTTAGGGACTGGAAGTCTGAGATCAGGGGTGGCACCATGTTTAGTCTTCCAGGTTGAAGACCGAGAAGTCTGTGTCTATGGCAGAAGGGAGGAAGGAACTCCCTGAGGCCCTTTTTTGTAACGGCATTAATCGCATTCATGTGGACTCCATCTTTATTCACTAATTACCTCCCACATGTACGACTTCCTAATGTCATCAACTTGAGGATTAGGATTCAATATAAATTTGGTGACAGCAAACATTCAATCTATATAGCAGTGTATATGGGACTACCTTTGCTGCAAGATAAAATTACTTGAAGGCTGTGAATCGTTATTATTTATTTTCGTATCCTTGGTATCTAATGATATACGTGATCTAGGATAGGGACTCCCAAATGCTGACATTTTCAGGGCCCCTCTATTCAGCGTCATCAGCTATAAATAAATACTCTTAAGCTCTTTTTGTTCTTAGTGGCTGCTAAGATGAAGCTGTGATGATACATAACAAACTGAGAATGTCCTTTGTGAATGGGCTCTGCTGGCTGGGTGGATTCCCAGGCATCTCCAGTGTATTGTTAAATCTCATGAGAAGGCACTGTGGGTGGGGTGGGATGGGTCTCTTGAGGCAGATGCAGTACTCAAACTCTTTCTCTCTTTCTGCACTCTTACTAAGCAGAGTGGCTTACTTCTCACCCCTTTGGTCTTCCAAACCCAAATGTGTTTAATCACCTACAAGTACCACTCATTAACTGCCCCTAAAAACAATAATTAGGTACCACATTTTAATGTGAAGTGATCCATGGTACTATTGTTTCCTCTACATAGTGACTCTCCCACTGCTGGTATTGTGACAGCTAAATAAAAAGGCCAGTAATATGTGGGTTTCTGTTTTTTGTTTTTTTTACCTTGAGGAAACAAAGACTCCCCTGATGTAATGAGATACTAGGAATCTCAAAAGAGACAAACAGAACAATACAGACTCCTTAAAAAAAAATATTATTATAAAGCCTCCAAGAAGGAATTATTCAGCAATAAAATATGGGAGACTGATTATTGTTAGAGTTTATAGCCCATAACTAGAAGGGAAGCCAAGCTGTTCAAGGCAATATGTAGTGGGTAGGTGACCACAAATACACACAAGCTGTTGCAGTAATTATATTCCAAATCTGTCTCTTTTATGATATCAGTACCAAGATTCTACTTCGTAGGCCTGAGGAATCACATCCCCCTCCCCCTACACTTTCTCCTCCATGGGTCCTCCTGGTGCTTCAAGTGAAATATCCATCTGTCACTGAATGCCCAGAATGACAACACTGACACCTTATCTTCTGATTGGCCCTGTGCCCAGGAGCATCATGGGAAATAATTTGAACTCTCTTGGCAGTTGAGATGCAGATTTTGACGGTTGTAACTGATGGAATGGGATAGGGCACCACTGATTCCTGAGAGAAAAAATTACCCAAAGTAAGGAGTTTTGATAGACTAAACTCAGCAGCAGGGACATCAATGGAGAGACATGTTTCCAAGAACAGGTATTTGAATCTATTTGGACCTGGTCCTGTGCCTTGATGAGAGGATTATGAAATAAAACTGAAAAAAATATCACTTGGGATCCCAGTCACTTGAGAGAGTTGAGCACCAGAAGGGAAATGTTTCCCTGTTGGATGGAGAGGGGAATTCAGAATGGAAATGAGAAGACAGGTTATGAGGAAAAACTGGTTGGGACCTCTGAAAATAGAGATAGCAGGGTCATTGGAGGTCAGGAATAGGACAGTTCTCCCCCATGGGACTCTGAGTTTGTACTGAGGTAGAGAAATAATATTTATGCAGTTGGAGGGAAAAACACTGGGGACAAAAATACTTCCTAAGAGCTAAGATAAACCTTGATTCTCTCAGCAACTTTGGCATCCCACCTATGATAACCATTATGCTTACTTGGGGTTTTTCAGTATCTTCTCCAGCTTTGTAGAGGTCATTTTGTGGGGGCAATGACTATTTGGAGAGATTTATACAGAAACTCCTGTCACCATAACATCTACCTCCTTACCATATTCTTCCAAGATGGCCACCCTTGAGGAATAACATCACTGGGACTCAGAGAAGAGAGAAAAACAAAAGGTCATCAGAAGTAAATCAAAAGTTGAAAAGCAAGTATTCAGATTTAGGGTAAGAGTCGTGAACAGTGTGAATTATATTCTTTTAGGGAAGGAACTGTCTGAGAGAACTAGATACCAATTGGTAATTTAAATATGTCAGTGTCACTAATTGTATAATTTATATGGACATACATTTTATTTCCTGAGTAAATGTATCCATTTTTCCCTGGTCATTTTTGGCTCAATCTTAGTATAGAAGGTTGTTATTAAAGAAGATGAAATGCAATTTGAAATATAATTCCAAGAGTAGGAGAATTTTCAGAAGTATGTGTTTATCTCCATATTAGCACTAGTGGAAATTTAATATCAAGACTGCATACATTTGAAAATATTCTAGGCAGGCTTAATTCCATTTTTTGTTTTTGCTCCACCTATAATTTTTTCCCTAATGACATCATTGCACTTTGACCACCCATAGTCAACACCAAGAGAAGGAATGATAAATAAGGTGTCAGGTGTATATCTTGACAAATACTCTGTTCTTGGGCAGCCCAAAAGTGGCCACATTGTCCTGCACTGAAAGTCTCTTTTCTCCCTAAATTACCTCAGCCTGCTCTCAGTGCAACATGAACTCACTCTTCTTTACTAAGTCTTCATTTCCCTTAAAGTAGGAAATGGTCAAACCCTGCATCCTACTGCAAACCTCTGACTTCCAATAGCACCCCCCTTTTTTTAGCTGTGCTTCTGAATCTGGAGTTTTAATGAACAAATATTAAGGTTGCTAGTAAGTAGGTATGTTTCAGTTTTGGTTTCATATTTGTTCCAAGATGTGTTTGAAGGGAAAAGTGATTATTTGGTTTATTTTTTTTGTTTTTTAAGCTATATACCACTTCCACCATCTCAACTCTACCACATTCTACTAATTATCTGTCCTAAACCGTCTTCTGAGATTTCTGGGCCACTAATTTTTTAGAGATACTCTCAATATTAAACTTCAAGTAATGTTAATTTACTTCATACTCTTTTGCCTCCCATCATCCATCTCCTTCTTTTGTATATATGTATTTTTAAAAATTTCATTTTATTTGTGCGTAGAAGAACTTGGATACAGCTGGGGCAGGGGGTGGTGGTGGTGAGGATTCACCAGAGATAGAGTGGGGAGCAAAACAGGCATATCTACTGCAATACACTGCTGAGGGGAGCAAAGGCAAGACTGGAGAGGTCTGCTGTGCCATGTGGGCTAGCTCCCTGGCTAGAGATCAAACTCAAGCCATCCTAAGGCCATTGTGGTGGTAGAGCTGAGACTTAACCCCTAGGCCATCAGGGAGGCCCCTCCCTCTTTGTTTCTTCTTTATTTCTTTTACAGTCCATAGGAGCATCACAACTGCCTGCCATCACGCAGCCTGAGGGAGCTACATTCTTGTAAGGTCAAGGTGCCCTGCCACCTGGACCTCCTGTCCCAGTCCCAATTCTGGCGGGTCACCACATGAACTATAGGTAGCCAGAGGATCTTTGCTCTTTCTCCTCTAGCAGCTACATGGACATATTTTCCTACCCCAGTTTTATAGCCCTTCAGTCTTTTATATCCATTGCCTGAAGGTTGGATACAAAATTGGGAGGAAAAAGGAATTAAGTTCTTATCCCTCCTCCACCCTGCTCCCTACAGGAGGTCAAAAGTCAAAGAACTGTGACATAGGAATAATGGGGATGCTCTGGAAAACAAGGGTCCAAGTAGTTTAAGAAGGGTGACTACTGGTTTCTCTGGAACTTCTTACCTCTCCAGGCTTTTAGGAGATGGATTGAGTAAAATGTGTGGTTGTGTCTGCAAGCTTCATGCTCTATAGAGAGCCATTGGTCTAGGGGTTAATTGTCATTAAAATATTAAGTGAAACAGTCAGCTTAATAGTAGTGAGTTGACTGACATAAAGAGGAACATGTGCAGATAAAGTATCTGAAGTAAACCGAAGTCTTCACAACCATATTGCGAGATTATAGTTGATAGTTTTCTTCTTTTATTTTTTTTGTACTTCTCAACCCACAAATAGCATGTGTCATTTTTATCAATAGAGGGTTTTTTAAAAAACCTTTAAGAAAAAAATCTATTGGAGTAGCAATTGTGCGTCTTTCATTTCATTGTTGTGGTTGATGATTTCTGCGGTAGACACCTGACCTAGCACCTGGGTGGTGATTTATTAAGGAGACAATCTGGGTCCTGTTTTAGTGCTCCTTGGGCAGCAGAAGCAGTGGTGTCTTGGAGACTTGAAAATGGGTCTTGAGATTCAGCTCCCAAATGAATTTCTATCCCATGGAGTCCTGTGAGCTGGTCATGGTAATCAAGTAATGCTGCTGGATTGTAAATTTCAATAAAAGAATCATAATGTTTTAGATCTAAAAGAATTTTGAAGAATCATTTATTTTTGTGGCATGGCCAGGACAAGAGTTTGATAGTAATAATATCTAATGTTTATCATGCATTTACTATGTGCCAGGAATGGTACTAGGTGCCACAAACGGTACTAGGAACTTGATAGAGGTTAATTTTTAATCACACTATCAAGATAAGTATAATCCCAATCTTGACTTTATGGTTGAGGAAGTTGAGGCACAGAATTAAGTAGCTTATCCCTAATTATCCAACTAGAGTTCCAAGGTAGGTTTTGAATCCATGTTTACCTGGTTACAAAATGGGTTCTTACGATATACAATTCTGCTTTTTAATTTCCAGCATGTGCTACCAGTCTTAGAGCTTTATCTCTTTTCTCCACATTTAAAAAACTCAGGTCTGTTTTAACCTGTTGTAGCTGAGCAGATCATCTTCCAAATTACATTCCTCTTGCTAGGTAGTCGGGTGTTAGCATGAAGAATCCAGCTCCCAGTTTAAAGGCCCATGTTGCTCTTTCTGTGCTCAGACCTCTTTCATTTACTCACTCACATTCCTTTCATTGTGAGTCTTCCCATTCACAGGCTGTGGGAAAGCCTAGCCCCAGAGTGAGGGTGTGGTGACTGGGAGATTGTCCCCAGCCGCAGCCACAGAAGAGGTGTTGGGAGGTGAGCGCCCTGAGGTCTGTTGGTGGTGGTTCAGACCACCTCTTCCTGACCTTTCTGCCTTCCAGCTCTGGGAAGTCTGGCTGACCTGGTCTTTGGGGAAAAGATTGAGGGTTTCCAAGGCAAAGGTCAAGGGGAAGCAAGGCCAAGAGGAATCTTACTTTGAGAGCAAAGTAAAGACTCTTAAATGATGAAGGGGATCACTTTAGAATAAGTTCTCCATGGTTCAGCCTGGCCAGAGGCGTTCTGGATAATCAAATATTCTTAACAAGGGTGACAGTGTGTGCTATACGTGGCTGAGCTCTTTTTCAGGGATTATAACACAATAAAGTACAGGTAAAACCCAAACTACACTAAATATAATTAAATCTTTCTTTGATGATTCATAAGGCCTATAGGATCCTGTAGTGCCTCAGGGTCACCATTATGTTTACCATCATCCTTGATGAGGTAGGCAGCTGAAAAAAAAAATACCAGATTTAAAGTTATAGGCCTCACCCCTACTCTGTCTACTTGGGTGGCCTTGGGCAGGTAACTTGAACTCTTGAGCTTCAGTGTCCTTTCCAAAACAGGGGTGGCAAAAATTACATCATTGGACTGCTATAGTAGAAAAATATGTGTAAAGGATATTGTTTAATTTTTATCATTAAACTACCAGGACATCAATATACCGGCTGATAGTTTTACTACGTGGTATTTTTTCGAATGGGCTTCAAGTAAATGTATTCTGGTGTTCTTAAGGAAAACAAGGCTTGCTTCCCTAACCATAGGGACTGATGAAAGGTGATATTTAGTTGAGGGACCAGTAAGCAATGGTTTCCAAACTGGGATGGAATCAAACCCCAAAACAGTATTTTTAAACTGGAAAAGTGGTACATGCTTTTTTTTTTTTTTTTTTTTTTTTTTTTTTTTTGGTACATGATTTTTGTGGAAAAAAAAAAAAAACCCAAATATTACTGGTGAATAGATTAAGAAATAAAAATCTCCTACCTCCATGGTAAATCTTGTATAATGTGTGTGTGTGTGTGTGTATGTTAGATTTACATTACACTATTTCCCTATGATTTTGCTTTGATTTCAATTAACACCATACCTTGGAAATTTTTCTAGATTCTGAAACTGCTACAAAGAGCAGAGGATGATGTTTCTGTACCCCAACCTGGTGTAACCACTTGGTACTTTTTATTACCCCAGGTTCCTTCAATCCATATTTCCTCAAACATATTCTTGATTGTACTCTTCCACAAGGAGCATCAAATTTGAACAAAACAAATGAGTGTTTTAAGCAGTTTAGTGATTTCCAAAAAATCTATACAACTGTGTAATTATCACTGCATGTTAGTTTTAGAGCATTTCCATTATTCCCCAAATTTTCCTTTTGTAACTTTTTGAGTAAATTTTCAGCTCCCACCCTGGCACTAGGCAACTGGTAATGATGATTTCTGTCTCCAATATTTTGCCATATCTAGAAGCTTCATATAAATGGAATCACAATATGTAGTGTTTTGGCTTCTTTTACTTAGCAAAATGTTTTTTGTCTTTCAGCTGTTTTCGTATATATCAGTTAGTGCTGAATAGTTTTTTATTACATAGATGTGTGCATTTTGTTCATTTGGATTATTTAAAGTTTGGGGTTACTTTCAGTTTTGGTCAATTATGACTAATGATAATACGAATATTTAGGTACAGTTTAAGAGTTTATATGGACACACATATGTATTTCTCTCTTTTTTTTTTTTTTTTTTTTTATAGAGGCATGTTTTATTTATTTATTTGTTTGTTTGTTTTGTTTATACATGTACTGGGTACAGTCAGAAGCGCGGGAGAGAATTCACCAGAGCCAGAGCAGGGAGCAGAGCAGGCAGAAGGACCGAAGCACACTGCTGAGGGGAGCAGCGGGTGGCAGGAGAGGTCTGCGCACCATGTGGGACCCTCCTCCGGTGGGCGGGGAGCAGCCGGGGATCGAACCGGCGCTGCAGAGGCCGCGGGCAGCTTCGCAACCCAGCGCTCAACCGCTGCACCACCGGGGAGGCCCTGTATTTCTCTTGAGTAGATACCAAGGAGTGGAATTACTGGGTCCCATGCTAAGCATTTATTTAACTTTTAAGAAACACTGCCAAATTATTTTCCAGAGTGGTGGTTTCATTTTACATTTACAACAACAATGCGTGTGGTTTCAGTTTCTCCACATTTTCAACAACACTTGGTATTGTCAATCTTTTTTATTATAGCTATTCTAGTGGTTGTGTGGTGTTATCACATTGTTCAATTTGTGTTTTCCTACTAACTAATGACTTTGGATATCTTTTCATGTCTTTTGTAGCTGTTCATAAATAAAATATTTTTGGTAAGTTCTTAATGAAATCTTCATTTTTTACTGGATCATTTGCCTAATGCTAGGTAAGAGTTCTTTACATACTCTTTTTTTTTTTTTTTAATGATTTATGCATACGAGAACTGGGGTGTAAGCCAGAGATGTGGGGGATGAGAGGATTCACCAGAGAGGGTGTGGAGCAGAACAGGCAGATGTACTGAAATACTCTTCTGTAGGGAGCAGTGGGCAAGACAGGAGGTCTGCTGTGCCATGTGGATCAGCTCTCTGGAGGGCTGGGGATAGAACTCATGCTGTAGTGGCTGGCAGTAGCTTGATAGTGATTAGATTATTTCTGGTTTTCCTAGATTCTGAAATTGCTACAAAGAGCACAGGGTGACATTTGTGTACCCCAACCAGGTATAACCACTTGGTACTTTATATTACCCCAGGTTCCTTCAATCCATATTTCCTTGTGCCACCAGGGAGGCCCTCTTTACATATTCTTAATACAAATAATATATAGATTTATATACATGATTTACATATGTACTATAAAAATGATATATATGTGTATATGTATGTGTATATGTGTATACACACACACACGATTTGGAAATATTTTCTACTAATCTGTAGCTTTAATTTTCTAGGTGCTGACTTTTAAAGAACAAAAATGTTTAATTTCAGTATATTCTAAATTTGTCAATTTTTTTTTTGCTATGAGTCATGCTTTGGCCATCATATCTGAGAAGTCTTAATTTGAGGTCACAAATATTTTCTCTTATGTTTTCTTCTAGTAAAAACAACCAGTTTAATAAGCTATTTCAAAGACTAGATGAGGCTAACATTTTCTCTAAGCTTTTCTTAGCCTGAAACCAAAGGATCCAAGAAGTTAAGTCTTTTGATCCAGTCTTTCATACGTTTTCAGGGTAGTTTTCATAAGTCTGGCTAGGCTGTAAGTACAAAATCAACTAAAGTCGTCTTTGTTACTGACTCCTTAAAAAGTCTTTTGCCAGGGAAAAATGTGAGATCCTAATAATTTAGGAGGATCAGAAAAAGTTTCCTTTGGGAAGTTATATTTATTTCTTATGTGATAAACAGAAAGTTCTTGGTGTGTTATTTCATTTAGCAAGTGTAGAGAAGCGTCTCTCAAAAAGTAAAAGTCATTTCCTATTACTAATAGTTTTGACATGGTCAGAATTCTACTTGCTTCTCTTTATTTCTAGTAACTTTCTTTGCTAGGTAAAGAGGCTAATATTTGTCTTTTACAAGATCCTTTGGCTTTGTGTGATTGTGTGTACACATGCATGCTCATGTCCTCAAGAGTTCATTGCTTTTGATTATTCAGACAACTTGAATCTCATTAATTTTCAGCTTTCATTGATCCTAGTATATGAGTCCTTATTTTTTCATTGAAACTCTTAAGATACGTTTTAAAATAGTTTGAAAAAAATTTTATAAACGTGGTTCAGTGAATATTCTGAGTGCGCATAGTTTCCTCAGGGTCTCAAACTTAGTATTTATATATTTACATACTCACATTTTAAAACATACTAAATATCTGTAACATGTGAAATAAAGACTATACATAGCTTCAATAAATTCAGATCAGATTGTTTACCGCATAAATTCAGGTCTAGTTAGTTTTAGGGACAAATGAGTTACAAAGAAACCTTTCCATTTATAGCCTTTTCGGATTTCCAAATAGAGAGTAAGGGCAAGTGGATTTGTGCTGCCTTTCCGGGGAACATATTACACCAGCCGCTTATTGACCACTGTGGGTTCTGCATTTGGAGCCACTGTGAGCGGCTGTCACATTCCAGGAGGCATGAGGAAACAGACTTTGGTGAGCCTTGTTGAGACTTTCAGCCTGAGAGAGTTTTCTGAATGAACATTTTAAAGAGATAATTTCCATTATATACAATGCTACAGTTTAGATTGTTTTCTAGGGGGAAGGTATTTTGCCATTCGAAATCAATATATGCTTTAAAAAATTCCCCATCTCCCACTAATTCTAGTGCAATAATTCTATCTACCTCATAGCACAGACTGTCAGAAGCAGATGCCCAATAAAGATCTGTTATCTAGGGGGCCTGGATTCCTGGCTTGGGGTGAAATTATATCCTATAAAATGGAATTGAGTCAAGCTGTGATGTATCTGGATCCCATTGAGAGTGAGATTATATGGTCAATGGCAGCCGAGAAGCACGTTTTAATCACTTTTGCACAGTGGTGCGGACCAGACGTGCTTGTGGACATCGTCACACCATGACCCTGTGGAAAATGAGAGCTTTCTGGGTACCCATGATTTCTCTCTCAAGTGTGAAGCATCATATCAATTCATCTAATGGCAATTTCTGAAAAAAAAAAAAAAAAAAAAAAAAAAAAAAAAAAGGCAGGACATAGTCATCATAAAACAATTACACCAATAAATTAGACAAAAGTTCACATTAATATATGAACTAAAAACATAAAGCCCCCAAATGCCCCTTTCCCAACCCATTTCTGCCACCCTTTGCAAGAGATCACTCTAGGATTTTCACTCTAGGATTTGTCTTTGTAACCAAGAATGTGCATACACAAACACACTCCACAGTCAAATTGACAAACAGATGTTTCATACTCTTCTAATTGTCCTGCCACTTGCTTTTCTTAAGAATTAAACTGTCTTTCTTTGACACCAAGCTTTTGATGGCCACAGAACATTACCAAAAATGTGTTGAATAAGTTCTGTAGTGAAAATGGTGTAGGTGACTTTTTTGCTTATTAAAAACTATGCTTCAATGCCATATATTTTTGTGCATGGTTTTTATTGTTCTTGGTTTATTGCCATGGTTTTACTCCCAATGATTGTATTAGTATGAATTTCAGCATCCTCCTTTGTTTTAAAGTTTATCTAGAGGGCCTCCCTGGTGGCGCAGCGGCTGAGCGCTGGGTTGCGAAGCTGCCCGCAGCCTCTGCAGCAATGGTTCCATCCCTGGCTGCTCCCCGGCCACCGGGGGAGGGTCCCACATGGCGTGCAGACCTCTCCTGCCGCCCACTGCTCCCCTCAGCAGTGTACTTCGGTCCTTCTGCCTGCTCTGCTCTCCGCTCTGGCTCTGGTGAA
Organism: Talpa occidentalis; assembly: GCF_014898055.3. Taxonomy (NCBI): domain Eukaryota; kingdom Metazoa; phylum Chordata; class Mammalia; order Eulipotyphla; family Talpidae; genus Talpa; species Talpa occidentalis. The sequence continues at coordinate 29,209,547 of NW_023604295.1, forward strand.
TTCTCTCACCCTCCCGCGCTTCTGACTGTACCCAGTGCTTGTATAAATAAATAAATTAAATAAATCTTTAAAAAAAAAAAAAAGTTTATCTAGAAAGCCATTTGGGGAGCTGGTAGTCTTTGCTGGGTATATGGTGTCTCTTGGATGAGGATGGAGATGTACAAAGTAGTGTTGCTCATAACTTTTGATGTTTATCTGCCAGCTATTAACTTCATGTGATTTTTTTTTTTTATTTCCCTCAATGTGCAGGACAGGTCTGCTAAAATAAGAGCTTGCCTCCAGCTGTATGAATTGCTACAGACTTTTTGGAGGACCCTTAGCAATAACCACTAAAATTTAAAATGGTTATACCTCTTTGCTTCTGCAGAAGTTAGGGCCATAGTGCTACATGAAACTATGGAAATAACTTTGAGATCTGAAAGGTTTTGTTCAGATGTGCATCTCAGCAGCTGCTTGGAATTTTTAAATTTATATTGTTCCTGCAATGGAGTGAATGTCCCTCAAAATTCTTAGGTTGAAATCTTAATCTCCACTGTGATGGTATTGGAAGGTGACACATTTTGGAGGCAATTACATCATGAGAGTAATTGCCCCAGAGAGCTCTCACTCTTTCTGCCCCATGAAAATACAGTGAGAAGTCAGCTGTCTATAATGTGGAGAAGCTCTCACCATAACCTGACCATGCTTGCATCCTGATAATTCAACTTCCAGCTGCCTGAACTGTAAGACATACATGTAGAATCTTAGCTCTTTTTCCAACTAGAATCAAAAGATGCAGAGGAAAAGAAAAACAAGTTCCTACTGTGCCAGGAACCCTTAAGAAACAGCAAAGGAAGTTTGTGCAGCAGAAGATAAATGCCTGAGAAGTTTGCCCAAAAGATACTTTGAAAGTAAGGAGGAAGCTTATCTATAATAAAGCTAATAATATCTCAAGGAATGTAGCCAGGTGGACAGAACTGATATTTCAAACAGCTAGGATGGCAAGAAAAGCTGGTAATTTCCATGTACCCGTGGAACCCAGATTGACATCATCAAGCTTACATGTAGCAATGATCCAAAGGTCCAAAAGATGTTGAAGCTTTTTTAGCTTCACATCTCCAATGGTATCTCTGTTTAGCAGAATGAAGCTTCAGTTAACATGCTGAGTTAACATACAGGAACCCATATTGTGGGTTCCCCATATGTGGGACCCTTTATGGGGGGTCCCCAACCCTAAAGTCAGTAAGTGAATTGATATACAAACACGGTTATAACAAAATCAACAAGAAGCAATTTGCCCTAACAAATTAGTCACTGATTGCTCCATCTCTTGGCAAATACGGCATCATCTGCATGGAGGAACTGATTCATTAGATTGATATTGTTGGAAAATGTTTCAAAGAGGCAAACAACTTCCTCTGGCCCTTCATATTATCTTCTCCAAGAGGTGGAATGAAAAATACCAGATGGTCTCACTCATAGCAGGAATTTAGAAAACCTAGATAAGGAACCAGGAAAAAGACTAATTAATACAAAGTAAAAATCAAAATCAACAAGCAACTATAAACCAGAGACACACTATGGGGGAGGGGTGAAGAGAGGAAGGATTAGGGTCAAAATAAGGGAGGGGGGCAATTGTATGGGGAATATAACCAAAATGAAGATGCATACATTGTGCAAAAATGAAAAATGATGTAAGAATTATATAAAATAAAAACATTAAAAAAAACCCACACCCATTTTGTAGAAGAGATGCTAGCAACAGGGGAAGGAATTTTTGGTAATGGATTTACATAATTAGACAATGAAAAGGTCTCAAAAGTAAAAAATCTTTCTCCCTCCTTCCCCATTTCTTTTAGTCACGAGGATTCTGGAGGAGCATTTTATATTTCTGAATGCAAATTTACCTCAGATGGAAGTCAAAGAAAAGGTATAGAGAAACTTAATTTTTTTTTGCTCCCTTACACAGTTAAAGCTGATTGAATTGTTTAGGTAAAATCTGTGTTCTTGGTCTCCTTAGCTTTCTGTTCTAACATACTGAGATTATTAGATCAAACAGAAGCCTCTGATTTTTTCACAAATAAGTAAACCTTCAAAGTTCTTACCCTGTACTTTAAAATATTTCAGCAATATTTGAATCTGGTGGTTGGGTTCCAAAGAGGACTTGACTGTGCTGAGGATCTCCCCATGGTGGTTCAGAAGCATGTCAAAGACTGGAAAGTGTGTGTGGCGGGTAGCACTGAAACGCCTAGGGCCTAGCGTTAGTGAACTATGCAGAGGGCACCAGGCAGGTAGACAAGTGTGTCTATGCAAATTGACTTAGAGTGTCAGAGGTTGGGGGCAGGGGGAAATATACTTCCAATATTTAACTGAACCAATGAAAAAAGAGTCTAAGTCCTTCCCAAGCAACAGAGCACCTAGTATTTCTGTGTGACCCAAAGAAAGTCGTGTTTCAGGAGACTGTTAACTAATTTTATGTAGCAGTACAGAACAGTCATTGATTAGAAAGATTGACATTATTGGCAAAAAAATGATATTAGTCAATACTTTGTTCTCTTTTGATAGGGCATTTTATTTATTGTTTGTCCAGGGTTATTTTCTGAAATAAAAATTGATGTAGATAAATAATAGCCAGATTGCATTTTAATTTTTTAAGAAAATGTTTAAATTTTTAAAGCTCAGTTTAATTGAGATCACTGTTTTTACCCTCCACTGGCAGAGTTACCCTATACTTTTTCTTCCTGACACCGCTACTGTGAATAGATAGTTTTGGTTTCATTTCTGTTCCCCTTACTAGACTATAAGCCTCCTTGAGATCTTTTGTTTTTATGCATATTGGTCTTGCTCATTTTTATTTTAAAAAATTTTTTTTTAACAGGTAATTTTGGTATATCCCCATCAGGATTCCGTCATCATCTTGCACATTGTCTAGCGCAAAGTAGACATTTAGTATTTACTACATGACAGAATGAAGGCAATCAGATGAGGTGAAGTGGTTGAGCCAATAAGTAACACCTCGTTAGGGACCTATGTGTTATTGGAGTATGGAGCAAAGGCTGCTGACCCTGTGACCTGGCAGGCAAGTAGAGAAAGCTTGCTAGAGATAGTGATGTCTGACTAAATCTTAGCCAGAGAATGAGAATGTTGGCAATGACACTCATTTGACATTTGCTAGAAGAGGGAAGCTTTCTGTGGTGACAGGAGAAGAGTCTTTGTGTGGTGAACAAGACTGTGGCCTGAGGTGATCCGTGTGCCAAGAAATGTGGAGTTTGCTTAAAGATGGTGGGAGAGCTCTGAGGTCGCTGTGGCAACAATATGAAGCTCACATTGAGGAGAGTGATGAAGTGTGGAGACACTGCTCGGGAGGTCAGAGCAGTGGTCAGGTGCCATCTTTCAACTTCAGACCTCACTCCCTTTTTCCTCTTCAGCTCCCACCAACACCTATTTGAGGAACATTCTATCCTGTCTGTTTTCACCTTCCACTCCCTTCTTAGCCTGTTGAAAGAAGAATCCCAACACCTCCCATTCCAGCCACTCCAGAATCCTGTCTCCCTACTTTACTCTCACACTGTTTTCATCATCCTCATCCACACTTGAACCTAGCCCAAAGGCCGAGGAGTGATGACCTACCTATCCAGTTTTTGTTTTGTGTGATCCTTTGACCACTATATTCCTTAGAGTGTTTTTGAATAGATCACTTATTTATGTGTCAATTCCAGAAACCATAAAAAAGGCTGACCTATCTTTCTTTCTCTCTCATTTGTCCATAAATAACAATTGCTCTTTAGTTTCTGACATATCCTTCCAGAGATTATATATTAGAAAATAAAAATTTATGTTTGCTTAATAAAAATAAAAATGTAGATTTTTGTTTATCCTCTTCCTAGCCGCAACAGTAGAATATTATGTGCACTGTTTGGCTTTATGCTTTTTTCATTCAACAAGTGAAAAACTACACTTGTATAGATACTGGGTTCTCATAGGCATCTGACACCTTGCTCCAAGATGAAATTCTCCTTCCTTTCCTAAGTTGCTTCTCTTATGCTCTCTGACTTACTCAGTGGTGGTAGTCGTGGGAGAGGTGTTACCTCCATTTATTCACGTAAGCAAGAAAACTGAGAGTCATTCCTGACTATTCCCCCAATTTTATCCCTAATATCAACAGGCCCATGTTTGTGCTTCATTCCTACCAGAGTTCTTTGTCCTGAATTGAAGTTCTTTGTCCTTCAGGAATCATTATCCAAAGGTTCTTCTTGACTTGCCCTGTTATTCTTTATTCCCTTAGCATTCTATATGTGCCTATATCATTGAACTTGTCATCATGATTAATTTGTCTATTCTCTTATGGTAGGTACTTGAGGGCAGAAATGTATTTAATTTTTTTTTAATTATAGGAACATAATGAATGCAGAAATGAATGAATGAACAGGAAATATTTGGGAGAAAGTTCAATTGGTAAATATTTGACAGCGATGGGAACTATTTATATGTATTAAAGCCACGAGGGAGACTGAAATGAACCTCCAAGGATCTCAGATTTTTGGTTAGATGTGATGAGTAGAGATCAGGTCTGTCAAGAGTAGAGCAGGTTTTCTTTTACAGACCTGGCATTTGAGGTTTTTGTGTGGCATATAGTCAGTGTTTATATATAGGATTTGGTGGGAACTTCTGGAGAAAAATGTTCAGAGATTTCTCTTCACACAGTGACTGAGGTCAGGGTGTGGTGAAATCACCTAAAGATCATCTGTAGTGAGAAGAGGAATCAAGAAAATTCCCAGTGACTACCATTTAGTATGTGGAAGAGGAGGAAGTATTGCCAAGTAAAAGACAGAGAGAGTGCAGTGTTGTCTTGGCAGCCAAAGGGCAGAGTTTCAAGCAGACTATGGAGGGGTCAGCAGAGCCAACTTCCATCAAAATGTCCTGCAAGGGGATGCCAGAGAAGCACTCATTACATTTAACAACTCTTAGCACTTTGGTGCTAAAGGCAATGGTGATTTTAGTACTGTGTGATGGTCATGAGGTGACTCTAAGGCTGAGAAAGTACAGGCCAGGGATGGAGAGCATGTTTGTAAAGAGAAACGGTACATATGACATAGGTGTGTAGAGTCAAGGCATTCTTTCAAATTGTAGGCAGAGAACATGTGCATTTTAGAAAATGGATAGTATTAAAAAGTCAAAATCATCCATATTCCTACCACTTTAGTCTACATGCTGCTGCCATTTTTTATTACTCCCTTCCAGACCTATCCATGACTTTTTACTGAGTCCCTATAGGCTCTGCTTTTGCACATACAGAGGATTGGCTTCAGCATCTGTCTCTGAATTAATTATTAGGGCTGACTTGGCGGATCTAGTAAGCTTTCCTCCCTCACTCTTTCCTAAGTGTTTCTTCACATGGAGTTATATAATTTAGACAGAGATAAAACTTTTCATTCATTCATTTAATGAAGATTTATTCGTCTGCCCCAGGCACTATGTTAGCTCCTGTGAGATGGAGCAGTGAAGCAGACACATCATCTGTCATGTTTGAGTAGTGTCTTTGGCAGAGAGACTTGACTTCTTAGTATACAGGCATCAAACTTGCCTGCTAGACCTTGTTAACAAGCTTTCAGCTTTATTTGCATAATGTTTCCACTTGCTATTTTGCCCAATATTAAAAACCTTGAAAACTGACCATTGATATGAGACATCCAAGAGGGATGGGGGAGGGGTAGAAACCGTGGGAGGAGGTGGGGAGAGTACAAAGGACCATGGTGGTAGACTATGGGTGCTTTGGTGGTGGGAGAAACTTTGGTGATCACACCTGAGGGGAGAGATCATACATTATCCCAAAATTAATAATGATGTACAAAAAGTACCACATTTAAAATAAAAAAGTAAATAAAAAGAAAAATGGCCAAAAAAATCCTCTTCAGAAAACTGACTCTTCGTGAATGATGTCAAATATTTAGTTTTTCATTTTCCCCCATAAATAGCACTGCCACAACTACCTTGAAGTTAATCTTAGTCCATATTTTGTATTATTTCAGGGAATTGGTTCCTAGAGGAGAAATTTATGAGTTCAAAAGATCTGAACCTTTTGAAGATACTCTGATTTGTCAGATTGCTTTCCAGAAAGGTCTTACTAATACTAATTTAAATTCTTTTTTTTAACTTTTTTAAAAAAAATTATTTATTTATACAAGCACTGGGTACAGTCAGAAGTGCCCAAGGGTGAGAGAATTCACCTGAGGGTGAGAGACAGAGTGGGGAGCAGAACAGGCAGACTGATGAAGTACACTGCTGAGGGGAGCAGCACACGGGGCAGGAGAGGCCACGTGGGACCCTTGCCGGTGGCCGGGGATGGAACCAGTGCTGCAGAGGCTGTGGGCAGCTACGCAGCCCAGTGCTCAACCTCTGCGCCACCGGGGAGGCCCTAATTTAAATTCTTAATAATGGAGTACAAAGGTGACTTTTTTTACCTGAGAGAGGGTTCATTTATTTATATGCTAAATTTGCCAACCATTACAAAGGGAAAGAATGGAGATAAAGAAGATAGAACTAAGTCCCTAAGTATAAATATTTTTTTGATTATTGTTGAGGTAACATTGGTTTACATCCCTGTATATGATTCAGGGAAATAGGTTCATGCCTCCTCAGATGCACATCACCACACCCCACCACTCCAGAGTACCCACATACATTTAACATTTACTATTCAGTCTCCTCCCTCCTTTGTTCCCAACCCCTTTGTCCCACATCTCATAGCCTTAGTCTGAGATGTGGAGAAGGTACTAGATGGTAGTTTTGTAAACAGTGAAAGAAAATTCTTTTGCTGGGATGGGAGTGAAGGAGGGTATGATCACAAGGTGTGGAATGTGGGAAGAGGGGAACTGAAGGAATTTCATATCGATGACCTTTGCTTTCTTCATATACAAAAAAGTCAAGATTACCTTGTCAGGAAGGGGTAAAACATGGAAAGTAGCCTGATAGCTTGGGGAGAATGAAAATGGTTTGGAAGGTCCATGTGAAAATTGGGACTGATTTAAAAGGTACAGATGCCTAGATAATATAAAGTTGTATTTTGCTTATAATTGTAAGTGGAAACTTGATCATTGCTACTGGGACTCTGTTTACAGGGTATAGTGAAATCTAGAATTAGCTATTATTTGATTAATTTGATGAATGTTTCAAATTAGGAACACCAGGTCAGAGTATGTTTCCGACCTAAATTATACAGCACAGTTGTCTGCAGTGATCAAATTAACCAGCTGATTGCCAAATCTCTATTTCTCTCTGTCCCCTGTGGACATAGCTTAAAGGACTAACAAGTGAACTGGACTCTGCCCCAATCTATTTTGGGATAATTGATGTCTTTGTACTCGTATCCCAGCAGCTTGGTATTAAACACTGAAGCTTTGTGGAGAATATGTCAGTAGGCGATTTACTACCTCAAAATGCAGTCTTTCTCTTGTAAAACTTACCAATCAGAACTTTGGAGGATATTTTCCAAACTCCCTAGGACAATTATATTTTATTGCTTTGGAAAAATATTTGATTCTGTGCATTTGTTTCACGAAATGTATTTGTTTCATATTCTAAGTATTTATGAATTTTTGTTTCTGCCTTTATGAACTACTGGAGAGCAATTTCAGTTTTACTTTAAAATGGTTTTGGTCCTTACAAGTATTTGTTTACTGAAAGTTGCTTTTCTTCTAATGGAAAGTATCAGTGATTTTAACCTCTAAATAAATAAGGAAAATCAATGAAGATGAAGAAACATTTAGTTCCTTACTGTTGAAATATTTCCTTTCTAAATTGTTGATGTGATGCAGACTTTGGAGTGAATAGAGACAGTTACTGAGGCAACTTGCTTGAGCTCTGAAACCTATTTTGTGTAGTGTAATTCGAATGCTTTAAGAATAACCTCAATACTTCGGCTTTCCTTGAATGTGCTTAAACAATGTTGTGACATGACATTTACTTAGATGTGACAGTGAAGGAAGCAAGTGGTTTTGCTCCGGCTTGGACTTTTCCCTTCAGAAACTCAGCCCACCTCCCTTCTCTCAAGTATTCATTAACCTGCAGGGCAGTGATGGTGTCGGGTGATGGTTGAAGAAGACCAGACATAAGTTATCCCTCCTCTCATAAGAACTTACAGGTGTCCCCCATTTTTCAGAATGGAGTTACTCCACTTTGCATTAACAGTAGACCTACATTAGTACTTCTCTTCACTAACTGGAAGAAATCTTTAATGAAAAATGAAAATACCTTCAGTATTAGTTTTTCAGCCACCATTGAGAAGCAGCATGTACCCAGAACAGCGAGAGAGGCACCACCACGCTCCTCAGCAGGAACTACTTGAGATAGGTTGTGTATTCTATTGTTTCTGCTTTTACTGTAAGTTAATCTTATTTTAGGCTTTATGTGTTATTTGGTATAATTTAGCAGATTACTTTTTGGGGTCTGGGAATGCTAAAATTATTTCCATTTATACTTATGGTAATTATCTTTTTACATCTTTGTGGCTTCTTAAAGGTTTTATAGGACTAGTCTACTTTGGGATAATGGGGAACACCTGTACAACGTGTTGATGTTTGCTGGCAAAGCAAACTTTAACAAACAGTAGCCCCCTTTCAATTTAAATATTGTTCAAATACAAGTGCATATTGGAAAGTGGTCAGTTAAGCAGCAAGGAGCTGTTTCTGGTGTTAAATATTTGTCATAGCTCTTACCAGTTGTAGAATACATAAACAAGGACAAATTTAAAATGACAGAATTTATCCTTTTGCAGGATTTTAGTCTGTTCCTTGTCCAAATCTCAGAATTGGCAAGAATGATAAGTTGGACTCAGCCTAGTTATTTCCACAGCAGCTCAAAGGATACATGTACCACCGAGGATTCCCAGGGATGCCTAGGTGCCACTGGTTTCAGTCTCCCATTCAAAAAACTGGTTTCTGGGATCCTCTGCATAGAACCTAATTTCTGTTAGAAACTAGAAATCTAGATTTTTTTAATGGAAAATTCTTTTCTAAATTCTGGCTTCTAAATATTGACATCTCAGATACATGTGTTGAACTGGGTCAAACTCTGCCTGAGGTTTCTTGGTCTATAACCTCTGACTGAATGGTTTCCAAGGTCTGAATTTCTAGTTAAAAAACCAGACGTCACCATTCTCCTTAGAGGCAGTGCTTATTTCACACAAGGTAGAACATGTTCCTTTTCATCAGTTAATCTGCTGTCTTCTTTTTAAGTTTCAAAGAAATTATAACAAACTCATATAGTAGCCCCCCGCCTTATACAATGACTTAAGTTCCAAGACCCCCAGATGATGACTGAAACCCCGGATAGTACCAAACACTCTGTTATTTTTTTCTTCATCATTACATACTTTCATACCTATGAAAAAGTTTAACTTACAAATTAGGCATAGTAAAAGCAGTAACTAATAACAAAGTAGAATAATTATAACAATATGTTGTGATAAAAGTCATCTGAATGTGGTCTTTTTCTCAAAATATTTTATCAAATGTCTATTTTCAGACTATAGTTCATCTTGGGTGCTTGAAAACACAGAATGCAAAATCACAGATAAAGGGGGATTAGTGTATTTGAACAAAGTAAGACACAACTGAAATCATCCTCAGACATCTCTACTGCAACTTTTCTGGCTAGAGTAGTCTATAAGACCACATTTGCTGCATATTCTAATGCATTTCCTTTCCAATGAAAATTTGCTTTGATTTTTATTAATTTCAAAAGTAAGATTTCTCCTATTTTAGTTTCAAAAAGGAAGGAAATAACTATTTTGGACAGTTTTTCTCTAGGGAGTATTTAATGAAACGATGGTGAAGTCTCACAAGTGAGGTCTCCATTTATCCTGAGAGGTTGTAACACTTGCTGTTTCTCTTTGATTTGGGTGTGAATAAAACAATTTTAACAGTAGGATGAAATCATGCTGGAATGGAGTCCAGCATGACTGTCATCTCTGAACCAATTTAGTTCCATAACTGATGCTGTCAGGGACATATCAAGACATATGCTTCAAGTGGTGCATATCTTATGATGCTTGTTTCTCCACAAAGTAACAGAAAGCAATTGTGATGCATCCAATAAACTTCTGTTTATACTGGAATGATACAACATTAATTGATGAATGAAATCTATTTTCCTTTCATTCATTTATAAAATAAACATTTACTGGGATCCTTCTTATATTAAGATGCAAAGATAAATTAACAAAATACTGGATAGTTCAAGTTGTAGCGCACATGTGTCCATTAAAATGGTATTTTCTCCCCACTTGCTGATAGCAAATGATTTAACTTTGTTGTTTTTTTTTTAAAGATTTATTTATTTATGCATACAAGAGCTGGGGTGCAGGCCAGAGATGCGGGGGGTGAAAGGATTCACCAGAGACAGAGTGGGGAACAGAACAGACAGACTGACTGAAACACACTGCTGAGGGGAATAGTGGGCGAGACAGGAGAGGTCTGCAGCTCCATGTGGGTTGCTCCCTTGGCTGGCAGGGGATTGAAATCGTGCTGGTGCTTAACCCCTTGTGCCACCAGGGAGGCCCCAAATGATACAACTTTGAATTGTCATGTAGGAGTAAGAGAAATGGGAATAGCCCTTTTCACAGGAAGATCCTCTTTCCCATCCTCTATACTTAGCATCTTCCAATGTCAGCTGAAAGGTTTGTTACAAACTTGCAAAGGTGTCCTGAGCAAGAGTTCCTGAAAAGTTTGGGAAAGGCTGCTGCTGCAAAGGTGTCAAATAAGTTCATGTTGGCTGTAGAATTATACTTAAGCATGATAGAAGTGAAAAGAAAACCAGTGAATAAATTCTTGTGGTTAAGGTTAAAAACTTAACATTGTATGGATTGAACATTGAGTGTTTGCCTAGAGTGCTGTGTTCTTTTTTGATTTCCCAGTTAGCATTTCAGTGTGGATACAGAAGGTAGAATTCGAGCCAATCAAGTCACATGGAAAGAAGATAATGTTGATGATACAGGGGCAGACAACAAGAGGAGAAAACTCAGACTTTGGCAAAAGCCACATTATCCAAAGAGCCCTGTAAGTTTTGCCCACAGTTCTTCCTATGTTATAATAGTGAACATCTACATAGCACTTGGTGTGTGCCAGGCAGTTCTCACATTTCTGTACAATAAATCAAAAATTGTTGCATAGAAAATAGATACATAGACAAGAGAATTTTAAGTTGATTTTATAAGGCTTATTTACATTTTTCTAACCAACTCCATTTTAGACTTGGGTTAAAGACCCAATTTAAATATCATTGATAAGAGAAATCCCAATCCTAAGAACTAATGGTCACTTAATCACCAAGTCAATGCCTAGATGGAGTTAGCCAGATAAACACCCTCAGGCACGTGTTGTCAACTATCACCTGATTCAATTGACCACTAAAACTTAAAAATTCAGAAGTGTCTTATCTTTGCTATAGCATAAAGCACATTAACATTTTGCACTTTTTTTTAGGGCTACCAATATGAACAATAATGATCACAATGATGTGCCATGAGAGAAATGATCATTTAAAACTTTTGAACTTTTTTATAGCAGAGAAATTGTTTGTTGGCTCCCATTACCTGGTTATATAAAATGTGTGCTTTTGCATATGTATGTGTGTTAGTATGTTTGCCTACATATGTGTTCATGTTGTCAGTGTGGGCATGTTCACATGTAGTTGGTGACTTTGTCAAAGAGACAATATGAGAAAACTGCTGCTGCATAGTCTTAAAATCAATCAAGACTTGCTGTTGGCTTGTAGACGTAGATGGAACACTGAGATAAGAACTTCTAGAATTTCTCACGCCTAAGGACAACACCCCCCCACCCCATGCAAAGGGGAAGGGAACCAAATATACATATTGGGGATCAAAATGTCCTAGGTGGAGTGAAAGGAGAAATTCAGACACCGAAACCAAGAAAGGTGTGACATGAGAAAGGTATAACTCATTCATTACCAAGAAAGATAATGAGAGTGGAGAGAAGCAGGAGTTGGTGAAGGGTAAGAGGTGGAAGGGTTAATGTTGGGCAAGGAAGGAAATTGAGGTTGTTGATGGGCATGAATTCCCGTGAGTCAGACTTGCTTTGAATTCCTGGCTTTTTCCTCATTCTATTCCTGGTCTTGTCAGAGCTTGATTTAATAGATACTGGCTGAGGTGATCCTAAGAACTCTTATTTTGTTCTGGCAGGTAATTTTGCTAAGTAGACATTTACTACATATTGAATTCAATAATTGGACCATATTTCGATGTTTCTTGACCAATCCCTTTTCTCTCTTTGCACTTACATATGGCTTGCCTTTTAAAGAAATGAAAGTCTTCCAGGTGATAGAGCCTAAATGTTTTATAGAACAATGTAAGTACATCAGAAAAATTTGTACATTAATTTATTGGTTCAATAAGTATTTTTTCAGACTTCGTACTAATACGCACAAGGGACATATGTGAACAAATCAATGGACCTTTTCTCATAGGAGTTACAATCTGGTGGGGAAGAGTTAACTTTTTATTGTTTGCACACATCCTATCAAGCAAATTATTTGAACCATCCTCTTAGGTTTCAGATGCACTCATCTAATATGAAAAATTCAGAAATTCAGTTGGGAGTAGCAGTAATAGAATTTGAATTTATCTTTGGGAGCAATCAGTCATAGAATTTCCTAATGCAGTGTCTTTTTGACACTGGAATGGATTTCAGGAATGGGGTTTCAGAACAAGATGACAATGGACAATGGAATGGATTTCAGGAATGGGGTTTCAGAACAAGATGACAATGGACAATGGAATGGGATTTCAGGACAAGATGTCAGAGTTCATAAGCCATCTTTCATATTTATGAGAAAAATAAATACTAACTTAGTCCTCAATTTTTAATATATTCCATAGAGTAAATCATAATAGTTGGGAACATAAAATTATTTTCTTGCATACCTCAAAAGTTTGGTTCATTTTTATCAATTGCATTGCTCAATGATAAAAGTAGTAGAAAAACGATTTTAAGGTTTGAATTGATGTTTTTTCTGTATTTTTTTTTACTGAGGTAACAGTTTAAAACACTACATAAGTTAGGCCAGTATCTATCACTCTTTTTCAAATGTACTTTACCAGACAGCATCCACCCACCAAAGAACCCCTGACACTCCACCATAGTCCATTGGGTCCCCTCCTCCTGTTCTGCCCCATCCTTTGCCTATAATAGTCTCAATGCTGCAGTCATATTTGTAGGACTTGGTTTAATTTTGTTTGTTCCTTTGTTTTGTTTCTTCATATTCCACATTTGAATAAACTCATCTGGAATTTGTCTTTCTCCTTCTGACTTATTTCTTTTGTCATAATCCCTTCCAGTTCCATCCATTTTGTTGAAAATGGAAAGGTTCATCTTCTTTTACAGCTGAGTAGTATTCCATTGTCTCTATACCACATCTACTTTATTTACTCATTTGTCATTGGGCACTTAAGTTATTTCCATAACTTGGCTATTATAAACAGGGCAACAGTGAATGTGGGAATGCATATTTTTCTTCAAATTAATGTTTTTATATTCCTTGGATAAATACCAAGGGACGAAATTGCTGATTCATATTGTATATGGAAACTCCACACTGTTTTCTGTAGGAGCTGGACCAGTTTACATTCCTAACAACAGCAGTGTCTGAGGGTTCCTTTTTCTCTACGTCCTTGCCAATACTCGCTTTTTTATTTTTTCCCACTTTGGGCCATTCTCACATCTCTATTTTAGCTCTTCTGCCATTTTTTTTTTCATTGGGTTATGCATTCTCTTGTTGAGTTATATGAGTTCTTTGCAGGTCTTGGATATTAGCCCCTTGTTAGCTATATGACATGCAAATATTTCCTCCCATTCTGTAGGATTTCTTTTAATTTCAAGGAATGTTTCTTTTACTGTATAAAAGCTTTTTAGATTGATGCAGTCTGATTTGTTTATTTTTACTTTTGTTTTCCTTGCCTTTGGAGTCAAGTCTCCAAAGACATCCCTGAAGCCAAAAGTTGTGGGGTGTTTTGCCTGTTTTCTTCTATGTATTTTATGGTTTTAGGTCTTACATCCAAGTCTTTAATCCATTTTGAATTAATTTTTTCTGTATGGTATGAAGAAGTGGCCCAGTTTCATTCTTTTGCATGTGGCAGTCCAGCTTAGAAAATTTAATTTTAAGAAGGATAAGAAAGAAATGCAATGCAGTTTCTGAAATCAAAGGAGACTTTTTTTTTTTTTTAATAGCTGTTAAATTAGAAGGAATAGAAGAAGTTGTTACCTGGTATTTCGTCAGGCCCCTCCATTTATTTAAATACTCTTCCAGGAAATGCCACTGACGGTGTGGGGAAACATATAATGAGCATTGGTGGGCAGAATCCTACATGAGGTGTAAAGGGAGGCAGGCCCTATCTTTGTGTCTTTCTTCTGCCACAAGCTGGCTAGGCAGCCTTGGGGCTTACTTAACATCTTTGTTTTCTAGCTACAATTTCATCTTGCTATTGAAAGTTTGTAAGCTTGGGTCTCTTATGGCTGTTAGTGTGGCTCAAGGATTCCCTTTGGGGAACTATATGTATGTCCCCATAAATAGTAGGCATAATTCTGTTTATTGAAATTATTTCTTCCCTGGGTCTATAACTCTATTCAGATTCTCCAAGTAATCTGTGACTTTCAAAAGACTTCTTAAAGAAGATCATTCCAGACTTTTCAGTAGTAACATTCTATGACCAGTGACTATCTTTCTTGATGTATTTGTAAATTTTCCTTTAGAACATTGAATTGTATTTTGCCTTGTCACTTATTTCAAGAAGAGACTCTACCCAAGTTATATAAAAATATGGCTTAGAGACCCTTACAGGAATGTGAAAAGTTCTGATGCTACGGAGACTTAACTGGAAATCACAATTCTACTACGTACAACATATGTAGCATATATGTTTCCTTTAACATTTCTTTCAGTGATAAGCTCTGCTTATTATGATCTTTCAAATTCTTTGTCTTACAGTTTTGAATGACAGTGTAGTAGATTGACAGCTCTTTTCTTTAGACATTTTGACTATATTCAATGATTTTCTGGTTTCTTTTGCTATTGATAAGTCCATATAGTTCTTTATAGATTTATCTATTTCTCCTGATTGCTTTTGATATTTTTCTTTAATACTCTAGTTTCACTCTGAATTATTCTGGATTTGATAGTGTTGTCATATTTTTAGTAAAGTGCTGTGCTATATTACTGTTTCGACTTCCCCATCAATAGATATTAATATGGAATATCTTTCAATGTCAATAAATATTCACCTATCATGTCAATTTAGATGACTTCATTTCTATATAGTTGGACATAAAAATACTTAATCTCTTTATTTATCAATAAATATTCACCTATCATGTCAATTTAGATGACTTCATTTCTATATAGTTGGACATAAAAATACTTAATCTCTTTATTTGAATAAAATCATAAACACATGCTGATGTCCTGAGTAGCTCACTGGCGCACTGAGGCTATTCATACTGTCTCACGGAGATCTAGCTGTGTGAATTTATTCCCAGTTCCATATTCAGTATGTCATTTTGGCCCAAACATGGGTATTTGCTATGAAAATTGCCTAGTGTTGCAAATCAGGGCTTTTTTTTTTTTTCCTGGCAAGCTGTTTCTTAAACATTCACCAGCATATCACTAGTTATCTTCCTTCTTATGGACACTTGTTACTTCTTGCCAACAACCATGATACCCATCTTTTGAAAGCTCAGTAGGTCTTGCGTAGGTCCAGAAACACTCCCAACTTTAACAAAAAGTGTGTTGGCATTCTCAACCCTACCAATGAGAGGGCCATAAATTCATTGGTTCGTTCATCTACCAGTGCCTTTATTTAATGAATATTTATAAAGGCTAATATGGGCCAAGCAGCATGTAGAACAGCAAGAACACACAGGCAGTATATCTACCATGCCAAGTCAGCTTTACTTCCCAGTGCACTTATTTCTACCACTTAACACGATGATTGGTTGGGCTGTATTCCTGAAGCCCAGTGTGCCTCAGCCTAATCTTTCTGCATTATGACATCCATGTTATTATGGGAAGATGTGGCCAGAAGCCAGGCGTGGGTTGGTTGCTTTTGTTTATAGACATGCACTTAGCAAATACTACTTCAGCCTTCTACAGTAAAGATTAGCAGGACCCATTATTTATATATAAGCTCCTAACTTGACTGTCTCTAAATCAATAATTCTAATTAAGTCTTCATTTACAGAATTATACATTTTAAAGTTAATTTTAAATGTTTAGGAGCTGATCTCTATTTACTGTAATTCCAATAAAGTAACTTAAAAATTTAAATTCTGGGGACATTAAGTATTTCTTCCACTGTTATATTTTTATGAGTTCAGGATAAATTAATAAAAAGCAGACAATTAAATCATCCTTAGAGTTTACATGGTCTTAAAATTAAGGCTAGATATATTGACAAAATATGTCTTGGCTTTTGCCAAACTCTCAAACTCTTAAAGAGTTTGAAACATTTGTTGAACTGAAAATGTGACTAAAACTACTAATGTACTATTTTACCAGTATAATTTCTGTTAAAACAAGACAAAATTTTTAATTGATATTCTATATTTACATAAATATGATAGCTAATATTCTTAGATTTACTAAATTAACTGCCATCACAAAGAATGAGGTATTTCATAGATAAATTATAAATACCTCATAAGTAAAGCAATATGTTAGTAGCATGAAAATATTTAAAAATAAGTTCCAAATTTGGTTATTAATGAGATCTTATAAGTACTTCAAAATAATTCAGTTTTTATATAAATCAATGTATAGATATGTTACATATTTCTCAAACATTTATAAACCTGTGAGGCAAAACTAGCTTTTGTTTTCAAAGTGGTTTGAGACAGACACAAAATTTTGTTCTAGAATCCTGACAAAGTTATTCAAAATATTAGGGGAATGTCTAAAGAGAGAGATATGACTACCCAAGGATTTATTCTAGGAGCTCAAATTTTCTAGGAGCCTTGGAAGAATGGCTACATAAATGATTATTAATGTCAAAGAATAGGATTTAAATCTGAAAACTCTGGTATTTAAATCTGAAAATGATGAAGATTGATTTAACAGTCAGTGCTAGTGCCCATAAAGAGTTAATTGCTAAGAATGTTTTAAGGACTATTAAATGTCTTTGTCAGTGCTCTATTATAAGGTAGGTGTTACAGATCTTGAGTAGTCGTCTAGCTTATTTTCTGCATAAACTTATTTTTCATGTGGAATTTTGCAGAAGGCAAGACTTTTTTCAGTTATATACATATATATTACATTATAACAGAAATGCCTTAAAAGGAGCATAGGAATGTAAATGAAACTTTATATTTATTTGATTCCTCATTTTTTAAATATTCCACAAACAACACATAACTTGGGATAAACAAAGACAGAAAGGAACTAGAACAAAGTCTTGAATTAGATTTTGGGGGAGTGCTCTTCACTCACTAGCTATGTGTTATGGACTCCAAGGTGATAGTCCTGACATTACCTCACAATGGACTATTTTTGGAGAGGGTCTTTAAAGAGATAATTGAAGTTAAATGAACTCATTAATGTGGACCCTAATCCAATATGAACCAACTCCTTAGTAGAAGAGACTGACATATACACAGGCAGAAAGAAAAAGCCGCGTGTTGACAAGGGAAGATGCCATCTAAAGCCAAGGAGAAGCTTCAGAAGAAACCAACCCTGTTGGCATGTTGCTCTCAGACTTCTAGGCTCCAGAACTGAGAAAAGAAACTTCTGCTCTTTATGCCGCCTGGCCCATGATACTTTGTGAAGGCAGCACTAGCAAACAGTATACTGTGTAGTCTTAGGAATTTCATCTCTGAATTTTCATTTCCTTATATGTCAAATGGAAATTATGATAGAAAAATGGGTGGGATGTAAAATAAACAAGCAAACTAACATTGGAGGGGAAATTTCCAAAAGTAGTATTGAGTTATGGTAGCTTTTTAATTACTCTAAAAGTCTGAGAGAAAATAGAGGTATGTTCTGACTTGAAAAGACTAAAAGGTCTAAAACTAAGTAAATGAATGGATAATTATTTAGAGGAAAAATTCCCATGAACATGTTAGAGAATGTTCCAAGGGAATTTTCAATATAATTTGGCCCCCTTTTCACCCAAATTTCAATTTGAATCAGTGTTCCATAGAAACTGCATAAATTAGGACACACCCGTGCTTGTTAAATACTTAAGGTTTGATTTAATAGATGATTTCAGAATGCTGAGAGCAGCCTAGCCCTGCCGTTATTATAATGCATGCATAGGCTGTAGTTGATAATCAGAACTGTGTTGGGCATTCCACTTTACACCTCCTAGGGCACCAATTTTCAGAAACTGTTAGAGCCCAATAGAAAAATCTCACCTAAGATTCATCTGTGAGTTAAATTACAAGGGAAACCATTATCATTCATTTAACATGCACTGTTCATCCAGGTAGTCAGCCAAGCACTTCTGGATCACAAGGAAGGATTTTGCTAGCTTTGAGAATCCTAAGAATGGAAAGAGACATCACTGGTATTTCATCATCCTTTTGATCAATAAATCACTTTTAATTGGACCAAAAGGGACTGATTAAGTCCCCACTAGGTGCCACGCCTTTGTGTCTAAGTTCAGGAGTGGGATTGAAATCCCAGGAGCAGAAATTTAAAACCCGATTGGAAGAGACCAAGCAAATATGAAACAATTGGAAGTCAAATGTTAATCTACATGGAACTTAAGTGATAAGGAATCTCATAGAAGGGCAAGAAAACAGCGTGAGTTTGAGGAAGTGAGTGATACTGAAGGAAGTGGTAAGAAGAATCTGGAAGTGGGAAGTTTAAACAGAAGATACAGGAGAAGTCATTTGGGAGTGGGTGCAGTTTTAGGGAAGGGTGTGTGTGTGTGTTGTGCAAACAGCTCAGGTACTACTTTCTTGGAGGTAGTGTTGAGAGAAAAGATACCCTGAGCAAAGACATGTAAGTGGGAGAATGTAGATACTATGTATAATCATGGAGAGATCTGACTGATGTGAGGAAAAATGTGCAATTTCATCCTACTTACTGTTAGAATTAGGAATATGTTATTTCCAAACCCTGAGAATAACCTACTATATTAATTGTCACCAACTCATTTTACAGACAAGGGAATTGAGGTTTAGATAAATTAGGTGACTTTCAGTCACACACATTAAAGTTTGTCAAATCTTTCATGAGGTTCTCAGGACATAGTGGCCCATGCACAGGTCCCACAGTAGGTATCACAGTTAATGAAAAATGTTGGTGTCCACACCATCCATTTCATGGGCTGGTATACACAACCTGCAGTTGCATTCATTATCTGGGAGGGTATGCCATCCAAATCTTGGTCAACAGCCATTATCTGCGAGGTAAAAAACCAGCACCATAGTCCAGGTTGGGTCTCACCTTGTGAGACTTTGTGATAGGCTTTGTGCTCTGCAACTTCTCCATGGGATCAGACTGAAGCTGGTTTGAAGTTGAGATCACAGTCTTGCCTAGCTTCTCCCTTCTTGTATGCTCTCTCCTCTGAGGGCATTCCTCTAATAAATCAAACCCTACCTCAGATGAAAACATTCCTCAGATATGCCTGCAAATTGTGATCAGGGTACAATATATCATTATTACTAGTGAAAATATTGCATCATGTAACTGTCAGCACTGTGTTGAAGGGCTATTGGAAAGGGATGTGATGGTCACCATTAACCAGCCCATATGTGTTAAGGATTTTTCCCTCATCTCCTTATCTAAAGCTGAAAACTAACCATGCGAGTTAGGTCCTTTGATTATCCTATATTTACTGATGAGGACACTGGGGCCAAGAGAGACTACACATTATTTGCTCATGACCCTACAGCTTGTAACTTGAAAGTGAGAATTCCAACACATCTGTTTTGAACTTGACAATCAGCTCAAAAATTAGTTTGCTTACTGGAACATGTAAGATTCACTAACATAAATTTTGTTAAACGTGTTACTTAATGGGAATGTTTAAGAACCGTGATTTATAGCAAAGCAGCAAATAACTCTACTTTTAGTGTTGAAGTGGAAACCAGATAGTTTGAAGTTGAAACCAAATGATAATGGTGGATCCAATTTAATTTCTTAAGTGGGTCATCCTAAACACAAACCAATTTGAAAACTACTGAGTGTATAAAAGGGTAGGAAATTGGACCATTTGAGTTTGATGTAGGTAGAAGATACAGTGACTGCATAATTAATTATCCAAATTGGAACACTATTGAGGATGTTAGAAGATGCCATTAGTAATTACACAAGGATACCATGCATAAATCAGGTTCATCTAGCAAACTAGGATGTCTGATATCTATAGTAATAGAAATCCATAGGGAGCTGTCATAGATTCTTGAACAGGGATGTGAACTAATTCTGTCACTAATATGCAAATTGATTTTGAAAAATTCTTGAAGACTGAGAGAACATCAGACAGGAGATTGCTCTAGAGATACTAGTGTAGTCTGTCTGAATTTCTCTCTGGCCTCTGTTTCTTTTTCTGGTTCACTGCTGGAAATGGTCTTCCTATCTGGACCTCAATATGTTTGCAGAGGCTCTTAGCCAATATTCAAGTCTCAGGAGATAAGAACTCTGTCCAGGTACACATAACCACTGTCAGATCCTTTGTTTAATCCAGATGGAGTCTGTGTTGGAACCTAAATCTCAGTCTTCTGGCTCTGCTTCCCTGGAATATCTCCATTTCCATGGGGATCCCGTGATTCCAGGAGTTTTGTGATTTTCCCCAAGGACACTTTTGGATGAATAAGAGAAAGGGGGCACACATCCACTGTCTGCCAGGAAGATACTCAGGCATTCTCTTAGATAGATTGTCCCTGTGGTTAATATAAGAAAGGGAATGGAAAGGATTTGTACGGGAGCTTCAGAGTTTTTTTTTGACTTTGTATTCCACAGAATTTGTGACAGTTTTGGGTTAAACTATGAGGCCTCCCATCCTCATGCAGGACCTTATAGTCTCTGTCTCCTTAAGTTTTAAATACTTTCATTACCTTTACAGAGGTAGGACTAAGGTCACGGTGCTAATCACGTGGGTTCAGAGAGGAAAAGGAAAAGAGGACCTATTATTGGTGGAAAGCACTTTTGTAAAAAGGAGAGGATGGACTTGTAATATTAAAAAAAGAGAGACAGGGGCCTCCCCGGTGGCGCAGCGGTTGAGCGCTGGGTTGCGAATCTGCCCGCGGCCTCTGCAGCGCCGGTTCAATCCCCGGCTGCTCCCCGGCCACCAGTGGAGGGTCCCACATGGTGCGCAGACCTCTCCTGCCACCCGCTGCTCCCCTCAGCAGTGTACTTCGGTCCTTCTGCCTGCTCTGCTCCCCGCTCTGGCTCTGGTGAATTCTCTCACCCTCCTGCGCTTCTGACTGTACCCAGTGCATGTATAAACAAAACAAACAAACAAGCAAACAAATAAATAAAGAAAAACATGCCTCTATTAAAAAAAAAATCTTTAAAAAAAAAATAAAAAAAGAGAGACAGAGAGAGGGAATAAAATAGTGTTCCTAGCAAATCTTCAGTCTCTGGAGAGATCAAAAGAAAAATATTAAACACATGGCTTTTGTCTTTTGCAATTGGATAGGTTCGTTTGCAAAGTAGCATTCTGTGCCCTGATCCTCGGGATAACATTGTCACTTTGTCTGCATGTACAAGGGAATGAAGAAAACAAGGAAACTAGAAAATAAGTGAAGCAAATTTAAGGAAGTGTCCTTCACTGTGTGAATGTGGGAATTTGTTTCTGGTTGTCCAATCATGAAGAACTCAACCTTGTGAAATGGGCATAGAGTGTATTTTTGTACTTTACAATGTAGTGACAAGCACACAAACTTTTCACTTTGCAATCACACAGACCTGGGTTCAAATCCTAGTGCTAATCATTTAGTGATTTGGGTGTCTTGGATAAACTCCTAACCTCTAAGCTGTATCTTCTATGTGTATAAAATGTTAAGGGGAAAGAGCAGCCCTTGAGGTTGTCATCTAGTGTAAATGAAGTACTGTGCATCATGTCTCAGGGATGGAATGTGACATTCAGCAAAGGGAGCTGTTGCTCTAATGATTTTAGCTCACGTACTGATTTCTGCCTCTTCTGTGTTCTGGGTTACTTTGTACAGCTTGTTTTTATGGCACCTATGACACTGTCTTGTTTCTAGTTTTCCATACGCTTCCTCCACCAGATAACCTGCTTTTCTTTGTCTTCCAGGGCTGCTCAAGATAGTCATTGACTAGAAAACTCAGAGAATCCCTCCCTTAAAAGGTCCCTGTGAAAAGTAAGTGACTCAGGGTCCATGGAGGAGCTGGCACGGCTATGGTACTGGGCTTGTGCAGATATGTCCAACTTGCTGTGTATTTGCTATTACAGGGACATAGTGCTTGAATATGTTTTGTAATTTCTGTTTAAAAATGTTGATAATACACAACTAGTAACATGCTCATTATTGAAAGCTTGGAAAATATGGAAAATTAGACTCCTTAGCTTAATGATTAGCTTCTTTCTGAGGTTCCTGTGGAGTGAATTTTTGATGGTGACACTTAATGAAAGGCATGAGACCTGGAGACCAGGACTGGAATCCCCACAGAGACCTGTAGATGTAGAAATCTCTGGTCCAGGGACTTTGTTTGGGAGCGCATTTCCTGCTGGGGTTCCTTAACCAGTTTGAAGACGATAATCAATTATGCACACAGCAACATGGAATCTCTCATTCATGGAACCAGAGTATTGGTCTGGAACTTCTGCCATGGGTCTGATCATGCCACAAGATCTAGAGTCCACATATAGACTTATACTGCCTCCTCTGCCCATTCAGACTTCTGGTGTCCAGCCCCTGATTTTGGTATTTGTTTAGTGTTGGTTTGTAAAAGCCTATCATGTTAGATAACATCCACAGTCACAACCACACAGCTGTCTCATCAGTTTCTTTAAATACAATCTCTCATTGTACTTTAGTTTATATACTTTTAACTTTATAACTTTTTATTGTATCATTGTTATTGCGGTAACCTGGTATACAATATTTGAATATAATTTAGGAGTATAGGTTCTCACCTCTTCAGAAGTATGTTACAACACACTTCACCTCTTCCACCACCAAAGCACTTATAATCCTCCACCATATTCCATTGGCCGAGCCCCCCTTCCCTGGCACCCCTCTCCCCACCCTGACCATTTAGCAACTTCAATTCTACAGGCAGATTTCTAGGGTTTGTTTTGGTTTAGTTTTTCTGTTCCTTTGTTTCTCTAACTTCCACATGAATAAACTCATCCAGGATTTGTCTTTCTTCCAACTTTTCTCATTTGGCATAACCACTCCAGTTCCATCCATCTTGTCCCAAATGGCAAGATTTCATCTTTTTAAATAGCTGTACATTCCATTATTTTAAAAATCTCAGCCATTTGGGGACCCTACTCTGCCTTCCACCTATTGAAATAGTCAACCCAGTAACCACATCTGGAAATGGTCCATACTAACGGTGTGGCTGCAGCACATGCCCATTGTATTCCCATTCTGTCCACAGATGAGGAGTGTCACCAAAGATATATCAGTTACTGGATAACTGGATTCAATCTCAGAAAGACTGTCCAAATCAGTCCTTCCTGTCCACCCCCGTTGTCTAGTGTTCTTGAAATCCTAAAGATGTGCTCATGCCTTCCTCTCTAGTGCTCTCAGTCCAGTCCCAATACACAATTCCAGTCTTAGTTCCTGGAAGATGTGACCAATATCTAGCTGCTTTAGACTTTTTCTACACAAGAATCTATCACCACTGTCCACAAGTCTTAATCTTTACAATGTTCTTCTCTTTGCCTTGGATAGTCTGTTGGTTTGGAAAGGTCCTGCTCATTCATTTTTTTGCTTAATCTGAAAGTTTTTGTTGTGGCATTCCTTGTTGATTCTGGAAAATAGCTATCTCTTTCCAATGCTCAGGGCTCTCTGTTTTGTCTCTATTATGGTCTTTAATGTTTGCTGTAATTATCTATTTACTCATCTGCCTCTTCCCACTGGACTGTGAGGCTGTGGATGGCAGAGCGCGCATATGAAGTGCTACATCCCTAGAGCCTGACACATAGTAGGTACTCAGTGTTGGCTGGAGGAATAACTAATGGCTGGATAAAAGATTCACATATAAAATGGCCTTTAGGCTGCTGTGTTTTTGTGATTTAGTGTGAAGTGATAAAGTTTAAAGGGGAAAAACTTTCCTAACTTGTTGCGACATACAGCAAGAGATTTTATTGCTTATTTCTGTTCTCATCTGCCATATGGCTTTTCATTCACAAACTGCTCTAGTGAGAATTACTTTTGCAGGTAATTTTCTAATGATTGTCTTGGGATAAACAAATTTATCAGACTTGTTTGGCTAATGTATTCAAGGAGGTTCACAGGGGAAAAGATTAATCATCTAAGAAGCAAGCCGGTGTCTGTCATTAGGCGGAAGGGTCCAGAGATGATCAGCGCTGAGCGGGTGGTTGCTATGACTGCAGATACCTTTCTCTCCCTTTGTGAGGTCAACGGCAGCTCCCAAGCTGATTGGCTAAAATTAGATTATCCTGCTGACCAACCATGGGGAGTTAATTTCATCAGAAAGAGAAAAATGGTGGGAAATCCTGCCGTGATGCTACAAAGGAATTTTCTTTAGAAACCCAGAGAGTCCTAGTTTGGTTTCATTATAATTAATATGTTCCTTCTAATAAAATAATTTAAGGGAAGCAGACAATGGCATTAGTTTATTATTTTGTATATCCATATAAGCTTTAATCTGGCGTGTCTGAAAACCACCTCTCAACGTTAAAGTAACCTTTGTTTTCCTGTAAGACTTGCATTACCAAATATAAGCTAACTGTGAAAAATACAAAAGAAGTTGGCACAGTTAAAGGTGTTTGATTGCAAGGAATCTACACAAGGGAAATAGTGGGTACAGAAAACTTAGCAGGACCACTTATCTTTGGATTGGGAACATCTTTCCAATTGAATTTGAAGGGAATCCTGCCTTCCAAAGGGTTCCTTCTCAGAACTTGTATATGGCAGACTGGCTTTCTACCTGATACTTTCATTATTCTAGGATT
This sequence comes from Talpa occidentalis, assembly GCF_014898055.3. Classification (NCBI taxonomy): domain Eukaryota; kingdom Metazoa; phylum Chordata; class Mammalia; order Eulipotyphla; family Talpidae; genus Talpa; species Talpa occidentalis. The sequence goes on from NW_023604295.1 coordinate 29,234,652, forward strand.
TAATCACCACTAACCTTGATTATTGATTTCTGTACAGGAAAGATACAAAATTAGTTAATCTTGGGAACAAAGATGAGTCTATCTGTATGCTCTGTTGAGTGATAAAACTAAATGACTGTGAAATACAAAGCAGGGAAAATTGGTCTAGGATTGGTTTGTTTCTTTAACACTTATGTGAGTGACTGTGGATTAAAATATGGGTAACAAATGAAAAAAAACCTAACACTGATTATTTTGGACAATATACATGCTTCTCTTCGCATGATTGCCAATCATTAAGTTAAATTGTGGTATACATTTGGTTGTGTGCTGAAAGATCCACAAATAAGGGACCCTAAAGCCCCCTTTCTTGTAAGCCAGGCTCGGGGAGCTGGGGGTTTTTATGTATACAAAAGGTAATGACAAACTTCAAGCAACATAAAATGCATTGCTCAGAGATTGTTTCAAAGGGGAAGTGCTATAGAAAATATGAGGTGCAAGAGAACAAGAGACGATGGGCTGTAATTATCCAGATCCAGGTATTTTCCCACAAGAGAAATACAGGGAAGAAGATGAAGAGACCACCACCACAATGTATGTATTTGCTAGCATATCACTAAAGATTTCAAAATAAAGACAGAACACTCTAGTGCCATCGCACTCATAGTCATGTGCTAAGCTTATCTATTGAGTGCCTGTCTTCTTTAGATCACAGCACTCTTTCACCTACCTGCAAGATGCCTAAGAAATCAGCTATATTGTTGTTATCATTATCATCACATTATAATTAATATGAAGAAGTTGGGCCACAGAGATTAACACACCTGAAGAGCCAGAAATCACCTCTACTGCTCCTTGTTAGCATTTTACATAGGCTTTATCACAATGTGCAAGTTTTCTTACTGTTTTTTTTTTTTTTTAGGTATTATTTATTTATTTATATAGCACTGGGTACAGTCAGAAGCACGGGAGGGTGAGAGAATTCACCAGATTCAGAGCGGGGAACAGAACAGGCAGACTGACGAAATATACTGCTGAGGGGAGCAGCAGGCATGGCAGGAAAGGTCTGCGCATCATGTGGGACCCTTGCCTGTGGCCAGGGATCGAAGCAGTGCTGCAGAGCCTGCGGGCAGCTTCGCAGCCCAGTGCTCAACCGCTGCACCACCAGGGGAGGCCCAAGTTTTCTTACTTTTTTAAACTTGTTATATTATCAAAATTAGTAATAATTTTTGATACTGTAAAATTTTTCACTGATATAATTCACTTTGCTTCACAATTATTGCTGAACTTTATAGACATTTTCAAATTTTGGAGACTTTTTTATGTAAGACTTTCTTCTCTCCATATTTAGGCTATTAGGGCTCATTCCTAGAAATGAAATGTAATGAATATGAAGGTTGTTTGGAAAACTTAAGTTTCAGATTTTCAAGTCAAGAATGAGAGTCCTCATATAGCTGGCCAAAAGGCAAATTTTAAAATGTTCATCATCACTTACTGTCAGTGAAATTCAAATCAAAACCACAATGTGAGATCACTACAGACCTGTGAGAATAGTCCATATCAAAGAGATCAAAAATAGCAAGTGTTGGCCAGGATGTGAAGTAAAGGGAATGCTCTTACACTGCTGGTGGGAATGCCAGCTGGTCCAGCCCCTATGGAAAATAATAAGAAGGTTTCTCAAAAGATTAGAAATGGATCTTCTATTTGACCCAGCAATTCCACACAGCAACATCTACCCAAAGAATACAAAGACACTTAATTTGAAGGGAAAGGTGTTTAATGTTGCACTAGCACAATAGCCAAGCTGTGGAAACAACCTAAGTGCCCAAATGTAGATGTGCGCATCAGGAAGATGTGGTATATATACATCTTGGAATACTACTCTGCTATCAAAAAGATAGACTTGCTGTTTGTAGCAACATAGACGGAGCTGGAGGGAATTATGTTAAGCAAAATAAGTCAGAAGGAGAAAGACAAATACTGGTTGGTGTCACTTATATGTGGAATACAGGGAAACCAAGCCGAGGATCAGATAAAGCCAAAATAACAACAAACCCAGGAAAGCTGATTATAAAACTGAGGCTTCCTTGGTGGGGGGAGGGGAAGGGTAAAAACAAGTGTGATGGGAGCACAATGGACTGTACTGGTGAATTGTGGATATTTTCAATGGTGAGTGTGGTGTGGTAATGACACCTGAAAGGAGAAATCCTGTACTTCCAAAACACAAATAACAGTGTACACAAATGTAACCTAAATAAAAAAAGAAAGAAAAAAAAAAGAGAGTCCTCAATTGAGCACATTCCTGTCATTACTGAAAGAACCATTAAAGAAGCAAAACCAAAAAATGCCAAAAGCAAAAATTGTAGAATTATGGGCAACAATTAACTGTCTATTTTAATATGCTCTTCCTCAATAATTTAGTAGTTTTTAAAAAAACATTTATTAAATATCTATTGGTCTTGGGATATATTGGTGGGCACAATAAGTATGATAATATGCTTGCTTACTAATTCCATTCAAAGATTTTTATTAGAAAGATCGTTATGGCAGTATGTGGAAGGAAGACTGATTGGTTAAAGGGAAAAAAGAAGAGGAAGCAAAATGATATATTCAGCAAACTGGCCGTTTAAAAAATGATGAGCTGCACAGAATATATAGCATTACAAACTCCATGAGTTATCTATATCTTCGGTACCAGTGGAATTTCCTTATAATTAAGATGTTATCAAAAGTCTCCATCCCAGGAAGTAAAATTTGAGAATTTTGTGGGTAAAGTGAAAGATTTTTCAGAGCTCAACTTTGTATTCATTTCTCTTCCAAACTCAGTATTGTGGCTACTGGGTTGTCATGCTGAATAGCTTTGAATTTAGGCAGCATTTTCAAGGAGGAGATGTGGTTGTGGTGAGAGATGTGAAAATTTGAGTTTTGAAGGCATAAGAATAAAACTCAGAAAGCTGTCTCATGGCTTCCCAGAGTGGCAGGAGAGATGATTATCTAGTCTCCCATTTCTGGTTACAGTGTAAGTAAGCATCATGTAGCCAGACAGTTTGTTCTAGAGTGTGACTGTCACAGTTAAGGGCTGCTTGAAAGCATTCATAAGGTCACACGTCGATTATTGTCATCCTAGAGAGTAGACTGTGATGAAACCAATTATGGTTTATATTTCCATTATTTGAGACAAAAAATACCTTGCAAAACAGAAGCTTTGTTTATTCTGATGTCATGTGTGCTGGTTATTTAGCTCAGTCCCTGATACAAAGTAAGTGCTCAATAAATATTTGCTACTTCTGTTATTTATAACTATTTTATTATTAAATTTACTGGAGTGAGATTTTTTTTCTTTCATATTCCAAAGGCACCTAGAAGTGAAAGAGATAAAGGAATAGCATCACACATGAAAGAGCAGGCAGGATCAAGGGGAGGAGCTATTTTTAGGACAGGGCTGCTGTTCTAAAGTGCAGAGGAAGGAGCGAGAAGAATAAAGAGGCTGATGAGGAGGGCAGAGGGCAGATCAACGGTTAACTGTGTGGAGTTGCAGGAGCAAATGAAAGGTCCTGGACAGGAAGAGCAGTTCAGTGGAAAAACTAAAGAAATGTTAGTAAGTCGGGGCTCTGAAATCCCTAAGGAATTTAGCTGCCTCAGGCTAAACCCTGTTCTGTTTCTAAAGCCTTAAGGTACTGAAGGCCTTGCTCACTGCTGCAAGCCCTGGTGTGTGGGGATTTGCAAATGAGACCGAACAGCTCTGTTTCTGTAGAGAAATTAAAGGCTGAAGTGTACTTGCGGATGATGGGTTGATGAACCATTATTTTGTTTTCTTTAGGGCAAGATTAACAATACAATGTTGAGATTCACTTTGTCAACAGTACTGAGGGGCCACACTGTTATACACAAGAACAGAAAGTGCCACGGTTTGGATTTGGGTCTGCACAAGGTGACAAGTGAACTCACTCACTGCTGAGAATTTCTGCAGGAGAGAGAGGATGTTTTCTGTTTTGCCTCACTGGAGGAGAGAGGAAGTATAACCTAGGTTCGTGAGCACACAGATTGTTTGGGGGTCTCGAAAGACATTTACCCAGTGAAGGAGGTCTCCACATGCAAAGTTGTGTTGCAGTCGACCCAGAGCCAGGGACCAGTCACTGGGCTCATGGTTTAGAATGGCTGGGATCAGACTTAGGTCATGGCCAGCCTCCTGCCTGGCCTGAGACAGGACCCTTTACCTTGCTGCACTTTCATTTCCATGTCTGTAAAGTGAGGGGACAGGCTAAGGAGCCCAGAGTGCTAAGTTGTGTCCTAAATACACCTGCAGTGTCTGGGCCCTGAGGATCTGTGGCTCCACAGAAAGGTTGGCTGAAATTGGAGGAACAATAATCTTTTTCACATGCATTTTTCTCTGACCCAGGATGAAGCAAATGTTTAACCCTTACTTAGCTCCATGTTATAGCTCTCAGTAGATCGTTTTTTTTTTTTTTGCAAGATGGTCGAGAAATTTATTTGGAAAATCAATATGCTAGTGTTAAGTGTTAGAATCCAGATTGTAGAATCCCGCTGTTAGGCTTCTCCACTTTGTGTTGTGTGGGGCTATCTGGAGGATATATTATTGAGATTTCTGGTCCTTGACACCAGGGAATAGAAGCAATAATTTGTCTCAGAAATAGGTGTTCTCCATCTTCTTTAATTTTATTGAGGAAAGGATTCCCAGGTCAGACCATGTTAGTCTGTGTGTCTGTTGTGTAATTTAGTAACTTGAATTATCTCTTATAAAGAAAATGATGCAAATTAAGAAAATATCTGTACCCACGGGGAAACAGAAGTTCTGAGATTTTTTTCCATGTTTGTGTTTAAGGAATACCATTCATAAAACTAATTCATAACTTTTTCCTAAGTTCTGTATGTCACAAATAAAATGTCAGATGTACTTTTTAAAAAATTTATTTTCTTAAATGAGGTTTTTTTAAAATTTATATTACTGTATTTTGGGAGTAGAGGGTCCCCCCTCCTTCACATATTGTCACCGTAGTGCATGTCCAACAGAGCTCCCACCGTCCACCTCCCTAGTCCATCATTTTCCTTCCCCACCCTGCTCCAACCCTCCCCCTACCCCTCTGGATTCCTTAGTTCTATAATCACCTCGCAAGTGTTAGTTTTCAAGTTTGATTTTATCTCACTCTGACTTCTCCATATCCCACTCATAAGAGACACCATCTGGCATTTGTCTTTTTCCTTCTGACTTACTTTGCTTAGTATAATCCCTTCCAGCTTCATTCATATTCCTGTGAATGGTATACTTTTTTTTTTTAAATTGCTGAATAGTATTCCATGTGTATGAATACCACATCTTCTTGATCCATCTCTCTGGGGCCATTTAGGTTGTTTCCATACCTTAGCTATTGTAAATTGTTCTGCATTGTATATGGGAGTGCAAGTTTCCCTTAAAATTAGTGTTTTTGTGTTCTTTGGGCAGATTGATACATAAGGATGGGATTACTGGATCATATGGAAGATGTATTTTTAACCTTTTGAGGAACTCCATACTGTTTTCCATAAGGGTTGAATCAGTCTACATTACCACCAACAATGCAATAAGTTTCATTTTTCTCCACATCCTTGACAGCATTTTTTGTTTCTGGTGGTTTATTTTTATTTATTTATTTATTTATTTTGGCATGAGCCGCTCTCACAGGAGTGAGGTGGTATCTCATTGTGATTTTGATTTGCCTTTCCATTATGATAAGTGATGAAGAATATTTTTCACGTGCTTGTTGGCTGTTTGTTTTTTCTTTGCAGATGTACTTTTATTTATGAGCAATTTCAGCTTTGAGGGCCAGAAAAAAAAGTCAGTTATAGTTTAACACACTTTTCATTAATTTTATTAGTAGTTTCAGATTTCTTGCATCACAACTTCATGTAATTTTTTTAAGGATATTGTTAATGAGCTTTTCCTCACCATGCACACATTTATCTGTTTTGGCTATAAGCTATTCAAGAACAGGGGAATTTTGAATAAGTAGTAGATTTATATGATCAAAAAGGTACAAAAGAGAATATGCCAGCTAGCCATTTCCTCTTCCCATTGGCAACCAAATATAATTATTTTATTGTGTCTCCACCCAGAGTTTTTTTAATAGATTTATTTTTATTTATTTATGCATACAAGAGCTGGGGTCTAAGCCAGATGTGCAGGGATTTACCAGAGACAGGGTGGGGACCAGAATAGGTAGATTACTGAAAGTACGCTGCTGAGGGGAGCAGTTGGCAAGACAGGAGAGGTCTGCTGTGCCATGTGGGGTAGTTAGCTCACTGGCTGGCAGGGGATCGAACTCATGTCACAGTGACTGACGACAGCTTGATAGCGCTGAGGCAACCCCTTGTGACACCAGGAGGCTCCCGGGGTTGTTTTTTAATATATGCACAAATAAAGACATGTTTCCCCTTCCTCTGCTTCCAATATCTTTAGTGGGAAATGTATTTTCTACTTAGTGCTATATGTTGAAGAATTTTTACATAGTATATAATGAGTTTGCCCAGTCTTTTTAAATAACTACATATTATTCCATTTTATGGATAAACCACACTTTATTTATATATAACTAAGCTGATAAAATATTAGGTTTTTAATCTTACACTCACATAAATAACCTTGTATGTAACTTTTTCCAGGAGTGTGTATAAAATTCCCAGTAGCAGAATTTTTGGGTCAAGTAAGGAAAGGATTGGACAGTTTGCAGAAATGAATGTGAAATGATGCTTCACTCCACTCATAAGAAGTGGAATATAAAGTACACTAAGGCAAATTTTCACCTAAAGCATCAGATTGGCAAATGTAAAAGTTTGACAACCTGAGAAATAACTCACTGCCAATTGGTACAACTTCTGTAGGAGATATTAGTACCTATCAAAATTTTACATGTGTATGCCTTTTGATATAGCAGTGTCACTGTATCCCACATATATATTCTCAAATGTGTGAGATGATTCATGTAAAAGATTATTCACTGAGCCATTGTTTACAGCAGCAAAGTTTTCAGAACAGTTTGAAAGTCCATGAATAAGATTGTTTAAATAATATTAATCAATTTAATCATTAATGAAATACTAACAGCTGTAATCAAGAATGAGGGAGTACTTTGTTCATATGTATATGATTTTCAAGATTTCTTGTTTTTTTTTTTTTTAACAAGTGAAATCTTTTTTTTTTTTAAATATTTATTTATTTATACAAGCACTGGGTACAGTCAGAAGCGCGGGAGGGTGAGAGAATTCACCAGAGCGGGGAGCAGAGCAGGCAGAAGGACCGAAGTACACTGCTGAGGGGAGCAGCGGGCGGCAGGAGAGGTCTGCACGCCATGTGGGACCCTCCTCCGGTGGTCGGGGAGCAGCCCGGGATCAGCCAGGGATCGAACCGGCGCTGCAGAGGCTGTGGGCAGCTTCTCAACCCAGCGCTCAACCGCTGCGCCACCGGGGAGGCCCCAAGATTTCTTGTTTAATGAAATAGAGCAAACTGCAGAAAATTAAGTCCAGTGGGCTACTATTTGTGTTAAAAAATAAAAAATGACTAGATACTTTCAATTTTATGTATATGTATACTTATAAAATAGTAATTTGATTACTGAGAGAGGGTAATTGGAAATTGAACTTTGGAGATAAGAGAGAAACTTTGTATCATTTTTATGTTTGATTTTGAATTATATTAATTCATTATTCAATCTTATAAAAATATACAAATATTGTGCCCTGCTTTCTAATATAGCCATTGAATGCAATGTGAAAAAAATGTACTTTAGAATATTGATCAATGCAATTATTTAATCATGTTCCTTTTAACATCCATCAGTACTTGAGTAAGCTTGATACCCCAGGGGTATGTTACAGGTTTATCCTATAGCTCCCTACATCTCTGCTGTCCATAATTAGTTACTGCTAAATATGCAGCTGCCCCAGTCTGTGATGGTTGTGGTGGCATGAGAAGTTTTGGAAGAGACAGAACTGAGTTTGACTTTTTTCTATGTTACTCATTGGCTCGATTAACTTGGTTGAATTGCCTAACCTCTCTTAACCCTGGTTTCTTGATCTATAAAATAGAATAACTCTTGCTGTTGCATTATGAAGTTGACCTTGGCTTCCCTGATGTGCCGTAGGATTCCAACTAACTAAGGATCAAAATCATCAACAGTAACAACTTTACCAAGGTCCACAGTGATATTGTGTCCCAGGTGGCCTCTGTCAATCATGGTCAAGCTGGCCAAATTTGCCTCTGCACTTTGTTTTACAAGCTCACTCAGAAGTGATATGGGGTCACTGCTTTCTGGCCCCTGTTATCTCCCTGGAGTCATTGCTCTCCATTCCAGGTCAGTCAGTCCTCCTTCTCAGATACCTTTGACTTAGGCTAAGAATGAACCTCCTTACCTCTTTCATGTCCAAAGTTTCTGGTGGCTTTTTGGACAGTGTTAGCCATGGTGGTTGAGAAAAGAGGTTATTCCTATAACATTGGAGTAAAAGGATGGGTCTTTGGTCCCTGGAGCTCCAGACACCAAAGACCTATAGACAATGACTATCTAGTGGGATTTGTGCCTGTTGCATAGCGATGGGCTGTTCTTTTCTCTCATCTCTTCCTCCAACTTACCTGGGTGAATTTCATACCCATTAGGCTATTTCTTGGTGTGATTTGAAATCAGCCATACATAAAATGTATCTGTGTTGCCAACCATTTACTTAAGCAACTACTAGTTCCAGCTGCCAAGTGACATCAAAGACTCTGAGTGGTTGTTTTATAGTCAGTCTAAGAAATGATGAGGTTTGGGTGTTCGTGTCATTTAATGGGAGAAATATTCATATATATGGTTAATAATTTAGTTGCCATGGAAAGGCAGAATGATTTTTAAAAAACTTTCTCTTTAAAGTCAAAGATTAATCAGTTGCAAGGCAGAGGGAAAACAGAAGGAGGGGAAAAAAAACCCAACCCAGACTGTGGTAGGCTAGATTTCCCCCAGATATTATTGCTGCTTCTGTCTCCACAGCCGAACATAACAGCTGGTGAGCAGGGAGAAACTGGAGAAAGATCTTTTTTGCCTTTAATCCAGTATGCTGTTTTCCTGTGCCCGTTTTACTGTAATTCTCAGCGGCCACGGGACAAAAGCTGTTGACTGATACATGCAATTACCTCCTCTACTATTGCTCTCAACTGTCGGCCCTGACTGACAAAAGTGGATGAGGTTTAGTTAAGGTCTGGGAAAACACTTTTAATAAAAGCCATTCCCGTCTCTATGATCACTTCCCTCCCTCAGACCTTTTCATCTGTTTTCTGGAAAGATAAGGCCTGGTGATGGAAAGTTAAAAAGTGGTGCTGAACTTGGACGTTAGAGACGCCACCATTTACCTGACAATATTTCTCTACTGTGTGTGTGTGTGTGTGTGTGTGTGTGTGTGTGTGTGTGTGTGTGTAAGCAATTTACATATGAAGTGAAGAAAATCAGTTTGGGTCTTTGGATTGGGTTTTCCCAGAAAGAATCAGAGGCTGTTTTAGAAAGTTAAACCATACCCTTATTAGTTTCAGTGTGCAACTGGGCTTTTGTAGGCAAAAAAAAAAAAAAAAAACCTGGAGGAGAGATTTCCCTTAGGGTCCTGCCATGAATTGCTGGACTCGGTTGCCCTAATTCCTATTGGAGGCTGAACACACCAAAACTGTGCTAGTGAACTGTGGATGGAAACCTCCTTCCCACTGTTGTAGTTATATACACTCACAAAGCACATAAATCAGAAGAAGGCAGTTAACATCCTTGTGGGGAGCCCTGGGTGTTTCTAGTGAGAGGCTCACACCTCCACACTCTCATGCCTATTCTTGGTTCAGAAGAATTCAGAGTTCACACAGATTGAGATAAGATCACATAAGTAAGGACCATGCCCTATTTACAACTGTGGTTTTGAAAACAAAAATGGAAACTATGGGAAGATGCCCTTATAAAAACCAAAAATGGTGTTGATTGGACCACGGCCCTGTCTTTGAAAGACCTCCTGGTTGTTCTGAATGCGAACTGCTGGCCACGGTGCAGATTGAAGCCAATTCCTCAGGAAGTCGGGGCAGCACTTGGCAGCAAGTACTCACTGGTTTCTTTGACTGCTGGAGTGTGTGGAGGCAGCTTGGGGCTGAGAGGTTGCAGTTTTTTCGCATGCCTGGAAGGGAGCTAATTTAGGTGCAGCGGAAGTCAGCTCTCTTATCAACAGAGTAAGGTAGCTTTGTCCTATCACTGTTCCCTTGTGTTGGCACTCAGTTTTCATAGTACAATTTGTAATGTGATAAGGTGAACACATTATTAATAGTAACAGTAGGTAGCAAGGTTATTCCAACTCAGTTTTAATAAACAACAAAGGGCCACGCTGCTGATAAAGTGTAATTATCTAGAATTTTAGAACCAATACACATCCTATTATCCTATTCCTTTCATACTAAAAAGTCTTCCCTTAGAGGGGACCTCCCTGCCAGTGCAGGGGTTAAAGTCTCAGCGCTATCAAGTGATCACCAGCCACTGCAGCATAAGTTTGATCCCTGGCACCATAGACTTCTTCTGTCTTGTCTGCTGCTCCCCTCAGCAATAAATTTCAGTCATTCTGCCAGTTCTGCTCCCCACAATGTCTCTGGTGAATCTTTTCACCCCCCGCACTTCTGGCCTACACCCCTGTTCTTGTATGCATAAATAAAACAAATATACAAAGTCTTCCTTTAGAGATAAAACTGTTTCCATCTCCACTTCCCTTGATATGGAGACTATACACCAAGTTAATACCTCATTTACTTTCCACAGGGGTCTCAGAGAATGTCAGCTGGGGTCAGAAGGGAACAGGAAAGTGACTCAGCAGACGTTTATTGCACTCCCCTTATGTGCCAAGAAATACATGGAATTCTGGGAGTGTGTAACACAGGAGAAAAGGCTCAATGCCAAGGAGCCCCACCTAAGAGGAGATTTGAAATCTCAGCCTGAGATGGGAAAATGCTGGAAGCTTTGAGGGAGGTGAGTGCCATGAGTTCTTGGAAGAAGAGGAGGAGATGTTCAAGCATGGCTAGGTCAGGGATGACTTTCTGGAAGAAAAAGCCCCAGCTGAATTATGTAAGATGTACATCTCTATTTTTCTACTTAGAAAATGGAAGAAGTGGTAATTGAGTAATACTGTAAGGGGAGAAGTGTAGTGGGGGGTGTGTGTGAGAGAGACAGAGAGACAGAGACAGGGACAGGGTGTGTCCCTATTCAGGATCTCAAAAGAGGACTCAGGGAATGTCAACTAGGCTTTTCAGTTTAATAAAAAACTAATATTTAGTCCTTTATACATTTGAGATATAACTGGCTGTCGAGAAAGAGAGACAGAGGCAAAGTGGTGGCCACTGGAGGAAGTTAAAATGGCTTCTGCAATGGGGACTGGCATCTCTACTCTGGGAACATCTATCCCTACTACTCTGTTGTAGTTTATCTTCCCGCCATTCAGCATTACTCGCAAGGAAGGTTGGACTTCTTAATTAAGCAACTCCTTCCTTGGTATGATTTGCAGGTACACTAAGTCCACTGCTCTCTGTGCAAGAAAAAAAAAAACAAAAACAAATAATGAGATGCAGCTCCTCCTCTGGGGCACTAAATGTCCCAGAAGTTCAGACAGGCCCATAAATAATGACATTCTGGAGAGATTCCATAAAATCAGAAATAGGTCACTGCCGGGGCAGAGCCGAAGGAGGAGAATAACCTGATTTCAACCTGAATGGTAAGAGAGGTACCTGCTTTCCCTATTGTGCCAACAGTTAGTGATTACATTGTATTTGTCCATACCAGTCTGACTCTAAGGACCCTGGATACAGCAACATGTCATTGTCATACAACACTATATGGGGAAACAGTGGCAGAGACGTGCCCAAAGTCACATAGTCATAGTTTTAGCCAGAGCCTGGACTGTCTGGCTTCCAAGTCCCAGATACACACCATTTGTCACCTGCCCTCTATCCTGGACTTTCCTTGGGGGAAGGCAACTGCTTGAGCCCACTGTCTGGCCTGACTTCAGGAGAAACTTCTACAGAGGCACACTGGGGCCTAGGACTTTTTTTTTTTGCCTATGTAATCTGATCCACACACCCTCACACATGCAATCTCTCTCTCTCTCTCTCTTAAACACACACACACACACACACACACACACACACACACACACACACAAACACATACATCTTTCCCTAATTGTGTGGGTCCCAAATCTGTCTTTGCATTAAAATCACCCCGAACTCTAAATAAAATACAAATGCTGAAACCCATTCCAAATAATTGCTAGAGGAGATCCTGAGCATGTAAATTTTCCTATTAAAAAAAATTTAATAACATGTATGGCCAAAGTAAAAATTCAGACAGTATAATGAAATCTCCACCTACTTTCAGTCCTTCTTCCCAAATTCAAATGCTCCTAATAGTTCCTTGTGATCTGTTTCCATGCAGAAAACAATATATGCACATACCCATCTGGGTTTTTTTCCCCCCTCTGTCAATGATTATGAATAGTCAGGTGAGAATCTCTGACCCAGCTCTGCTCTGTCCACCACTGAGATGCATCTCTGTGGGACAGGAAGGCAGGGGGAGGATGTCTTGGCAAGCAAAGGGCTCTCTTAGCAGACAGCAGATGGGAGAGCCAAAAGAGAGAGCCTAGAGAACCTGCTCAGTGCAGCAGATGCTTCAGAGTGAAAAGAGAGGACAATTCCTCTAAACTCTGTAAGTGCATAAGAGCTAAGAAATAGTAGTGGCAAGAAGTAGTCAGAATTGAGTGGGGGTCAATAGGGAAATGCTTCCAGAGGGCACTTGAGAAGTCTCAAAAATGAGAGGAAAGGGTATTCTGGGAAGAAAGAAGGACATGGGATGTGAATACTCATCCACCTACTTATTTCAGATATTTTTTTCTCTCCAGTCCTTTGGGAGACAGTAAATGTAATCATTAGAATGTGCACTTTGGTGTTGGCTGCCTGGAAGACAGGGGTTGAAGATATAGCAGGTGTGGTAACTGTTTTATAGGAGGCACAGGGGTGAGAAGAGTGAAGAAGACACATCCTCACCTTCAATCTCTGAGAAGACAGTCATCTGGAAATTCAAGTGCAGTGTGATGAATCTTTTTCTACTGGTAGCCACGTGCAAGGGTGGAGTGGGGATAGAAACTCCCGGATTTCTTTTAAGAACCAAAGCAGGACTTTATATTCAGGGTCTCAAAATAAGTCATGAGTTTTGGGTCACAGCTTCTGGAAGGGATACAAACTGATTTGTCGCAGACAAAATTTTGGGACATCTGAGGTTTATTTGACTTTGGCAAGTCCCTGACTATAGTTTTGTGGCCTGCTTGCTTTCCAGATTCTCCATGCAGAAACCAGTGGTGCTCCTGCAATACCTGTTCCATAGTCCTGCCTCTTGGAAATGCAGGTTAAATCTGAGTTAGAAACCAGACTTATTGAGTTTTATTGCTCTCAGGAATTTTACAATTAGTCTTCTATCTTCCTATTATAGTTACATTTTCTGAAGACATGTATCCGGAAAGGATCATTATGTATTCAATGTTTTTGAAAAAATGGGTCAGAAAGAAATGTTCATGTTGTATCCCAGAATAACCCAGTTGGGTTCCAGAAATGTTTTGCTAAATGGTCATTTCTGCAATTACAAAGTACTGGAATTCTTTTTGAGTTGGAAAGACTTTTGACAGCCACCATTTTTCTATTTCTTTTCCTTTTAAAATTCCTACTGTGTGCCAGCTGTGATTGTTGGTACTGTATTTTTGTATCGACACATTTTTCTCTTGCCTTCGTTTTACTGATGAGAGAAGTGAAGACATCCAAAAAATCTGTATTTTTCCTAAGGTTTTGTAATTCTGAGAAATGATCAGCTGGTATTTGAAATTGGAAAACTCCATGTGAAAGTCAAGCCTCTCATTTTCAGATGAGTCTATTGAAGTTCCAACTGAAGTCACTGGTCTCATTTATTGCAGATTTTGTAGTGCAGGGCTTCTGAATTTGTGACCAGTGTGCTTACTGTGACGAGAGAATCACCCCTTAGGACAGCCACTGCCTTTGGTTTCTGTCCTTTCCAATGCAGCCTGCCTATAATCACCCTAAAACATTCTTTCATCCTAACTCTTACCACTTCCCTCCATACACAAAACTTGTGGTTTCCCAAACTATACGTGATGGGCTCAAACTCTGTCCTGATCGCTAACATGTCTGCCATGGAGCCCCAAATTCAGATATTTTTTCTTGAGTTCTTTGGGCATGTAAGAACACTGTTCTCCAGTTCAATTCCAAGATGGAAGAAATGCTAAAGTAGTCCCATGCATGAACAAAATAGGCGCGTTCCTATCTCTATCTTTATTTACCATATTCTGCTTGTTGGTATGCCACCTTCCTTTTAGAGCTATAGTCCAAATGCTGCCCCTCTTTTAAAGCCATTACCTCATTTGTGACTCTTGTGAGTTTCCATGGTTGTAGGGTCTGTTGCTCTTGCTGAGGGATAAGGGATAAACAGGCTGAACTAGACCCACAGACAGAAGCTTGGAGAAGGGTATAGTGATGGATGTCCCCAAGGCTAATAATCAACAGTCACAGGGTGGTAGCATATTGAGCATGTGCTGTGCCTTGGCACAGAGCAATGTTGTCATATCCTTAAATCCTCACAGCAAGTCATCAGGTTACTGCAGCTGGGATTCTGGCCCAGTTATGTCTGAAGCCTGTGCCCTCTCTTGCTATTTTGTCAATTCTCAAGATAATTGATTATGGGGCAGGAAAAGAATGAGCAACCCTCTAAATGGAAGATTAAAGAGATGAAACAAACTTGGGGTCATAGACTGGAACAATGCAGTAAGGAACGCTGGAACTGGAAGAAATGAAGGGCAAAACTACAAAGGAGCACTCTTGTCTGTGGCCTTCAGTCACTGGAGACTTTTACAAAAGGAGGCAACTTAGGACTTGCAGTGTTTACTCACTCATGCATCCTGCTTTATATTTTAAGGCTCTGGGTTCCCGGGTTTCCTAAAGGCAGTGACTATGTCTCCATCTTTGTGAAGTAGAGACACATCTTACCAAGTGGCACAGCAGAGGTGCAAAGGGACAAGCACCTGGGTCTGCCTAGGAATGTGAGGAGGCTTCCCAGAGAGCTGAAGGGTCCTGGTAGAGCAGGGGACCAAAGTGGGGGATACCTGAGGCAGAGAGAGCCAGACACACATTGAGGGAGGAAAGTAGGATTAATTGGAGCACTGTTCAGGGATGTGCCTACATTGTGGGAGGAGAGAAGGCAGGGAAGGCAGCTTGAGGCTGGGCATAAATGGAAAGACCAATCCCCCACCTCAAATGCCTCACCCATCCCAGACCACTCCCAACCCCTTACAATTTCACCGGTTGCCTTGTTTCTGAGGCTTGGACACTCCTTGCTCATCTAGGGGATTCTACTCATCTTTCAAGACATTTTAGACATGTGTCCTGTGAGGTCTGCATTGGTTCCCTCAAACAGAAATCACTGTCTCTGAAGTGTCTGTTCTACACCTCTGTTCTAGCACTAGTCACACTGTTTTGTCTTCCCTACTATCGTGAGAGCTTCTTGCAGGGGGAGAAATTTTGTCTTCATTTTGCGCTCTCACTGCCACATAGTAGGTACTCGGCACATCTTGATGATGGAATGACTGATCCAGCATTCATGTGTCTTTCAGGCAGAGTGCGAGCTGTCAGTGGGGACCAACCGATCTCTCTGGGGAGAGGGGAGGGGCATCTCGCTATTTGCTCTGTGAAGGCTGATGGGGGCTGCAAGGTTGAGGCAGGCCAGCCTCCTGCTCATCTGACTCTCTGCAACCTCTGCTACCCGCCCACCAGGCAATGTGATTTCTCTGCATTTTTCCCCTTTGTCACTTTGTTTTCTTTCCTACAAGGAGTGTAGCAACCCCTCAGGAGTTTGATTATATTGCAAGATGAACAAGATATTCGAATTATGCTATTTAAATGAGTCATCCCAACTCTAGTGTAATTGTTCACCCCCTGTCACACTCAACGTGATCTACATTTCCAAAGGAGTATTCTGGCCTGAATAGGGAATTGCTGAAATTGTTGGGTTCCAGTTCTCAGTGGCTTATCATTTGCATCACAGAGTATGCCTTTTGTTTCATATCTGGGCAGATGTGGACTTTTAAATGGTCACTCACTAGAGCTACCAGAACAAGCTGCATGTACTTATTGAGAGAAGTTTACTGATTTTCTGGAAGTTGTACGTGCGTGGTATGCATGGAGGAGCAGAGAGGAGCAGCACAATGCAGGATAGTGCAGAAGAAGATGTCTGACTTTGGTTAAGCAATTATTGAACAAGCACAGTGTGACCAGTGCTAGAAAACTCAGGCTGAGCAAATTCAGGATTTGGATTTGTGGTCTGAAACCTTCTTGCTTCACATTTTCGTTTTGAGAGTTTCGGTTACTCTGAGAACCAAGTCACCAGTGTTCTTCTCAGCCCTGTTATGCCTTAGAATTTCTTCCATTTTCTAACTGAACTGAAGGACAGGATTCTTACAGTGTCCAAATAGAGTAGGGCCTATTTGCCTTTATTGCTAATTTCTTTTAATGAAGAGAACATGATTGAGTGTCAGGTTGTCAAATATAACAAACTCCAAAGCAGCTCTCAAAGTCTATAAAAATCTCAGATAGGAACTGGTATTATGTGGTCTCAGGCATTTTGATTAGTCAAACTCCATGTGCTTGAGTCTATGGGGCAAGTTCCCAAAGATAAAAAGGAATTAAACTTTAAAAATTAGGGGTGAGCAGATTTCCTAAAGGTGAAGTCAGTATTACATTTATTCAGCAGATATTGATTGTGTGCTGATGTATCAAGCATATGCTCAGGGGCTGGTGGTCCTTGATCGAGAAGTTCACAGTCTAGTGTGGTTGACAGGCATGCAAATGGCTACTACATAATGGAGGTGTGTCAGAAATGCTGTGGGAAAATAGGCCACCAGAGTCGGCCCAAGGAGATTGGGGAAAGCTTTAAAAAGAATGAGGTGCTTTTGTTGGAACTTGAAGGATGAGTAGTGGTGTCTACCGGGGTGGACAATTGGAGGAGGATATGGTAGGCAGAAGGTAGGGTGGGCAGGGTCTCATGTCAGTGACTGAGATGAGGCAGTTAAAGCATACATAAAGGGATTTGTGAGCTAAAGTGTGTTAGTTTTGCACTATAGAAGTATTAGTATGTGTTTAACTGCAATGAGCAGAAATCCCCAACCCTACTGACATAAAAACTAAAGAAAAAATTTTTGCATATTTATATATATATATATACACACACACACACCCAGAGGCAGGGCAGTTCCAAGACAACTGAATTCAGTGGCTTAACTCTATCATTAAGGACTGAGGCACTTTCCATTTTTCTGCTCTGCCATCCTTTGTGTGCTGGTTTATCTTCAGATTTACTCTTCTGGTTGCAACATGACTAAACAAGAAGAGGGGTTTATTTATTTATTTCTTCTCTTCAGGGTCTAGAAGGGTCTTTTTAATCAGTGAGGAAAAACTTTCTTAAGAAATACCCCACCAGACTCATCCTATTGCCTCAGTGGGCAATGTTGCATCACATGCCCAATCCTAAACCATTCACTGGCAAGGGGAATGCAACCACCATGACTGGCGCAGACCAATCTTGATTCATCCTTTGATGGTACAGGACCATTCCTCTGAAGCACATGGCCAAGTAAAGGATACTAGAACAAAATTAGGCTTCCGATAGAAAGTAGGGAAAAGGAGACTAATGGTTGCTGAGTTGGTAACCATTAGCACTTGCAACAGTAGATGAAGAGAAGCTATAGTACACAATTGAGTAGGAGTTGACATGACCTGCTTTTCTTATTGAAAGGATATCACCCTGTCATTAGTGTAGTTTGGTTTTATAGATAGAAAGGTTGAGAACAAATGGAATAATCTCACAAGAATTCACATAACTGAGAAACATACCTATATATCTATCTATATCTATAATCTATATATATGGATCTAGTGCTAAAATATTATCTGAGTCATGCTTTCTACCTTAAAGGTGGGGAGTGGAGTTTAAGGAATGGGGAGGTAAATGGTGCAGAACAAAGACTTCCCATTTTGGACTTGTCAACAAGTCCCTTATGGTACTGGGGCAAGCATGAGATCTCTTTAAAGTCCATATGATAATATAGCCCATTCACAAGGGCCATTTTAATCTTAGAATCCTAGCATGTTTGAACTAGAAGTGACCTTTAAGTCATTTAGTTCAAGAACTTTATTTTACAAATGAACTTCATTTACAAATGAAAACAAGCAAAGTGACTTGTTAAATTCCTATGTCTGGCATATGGCTGCAAATTTTCTCAACTCTAAGCCCAGAGCTCTTTGTAAAGCGTTCTCAGGGCCATTTTTCTGATGGAGGCTTAAGTGTGTGTTCAAGAGGGCTAGAGAGGCCGTGCTGGCCTTCTTCCTATGCTTCTCTTATCCTTGGCAATCATATCATGGTTGATTTTTTTTTTTTAATGAGGTTTTGGTTTCTAGGAAAATGCAAACTATATAAGTAGATATATAGTTAGTTTCATTCGGATCTTAGTGTGAATGTGTCCTTCTGGTTTTTGCCTTTGAAACATTTTTAATTTTTAAATGGGGACTAGGCATGAGACCTTTGTGCACTGGGCAATGGGGGAGAGGAAAGGAAGCCCTAGGAAGAAGTGCTAAGACGTGGAGTGGGAGATTTGAGGTTCACTACTTTGTTGTGGGCTTTTCCTGTGCCACCAAACCAAATAAAACACAAGATAAGAGTCTTAGTGAGTGAGACATTAATAAAGGGTAATTGCTGTGCTAGTGTGAGGCGGAAGCTCAGGTCCTTTCTCCTGGGTGCTCCAATGCCCATCAATGATCCATCATCACACTGTCTCCACACCTTCCTTTGGCTGCCAGTGTATGTGCCCACATCCCCTAGAACATGCACAAATCTTGGCTAAGACTTTTCTCCAAAAACATCTGTAAATTCACTCACGTAGACAGATGAGTGCTTGGAACAACAAGAAGCAAAAAAGAAAAAAGAAAGCAAAACTGTAAAAATGATTTCAAAATCAAGATCTTACTGACAAAAGTGCTGTGTGCAAATTATCAAGCCTGATTAAAGACTGACCAACTTTGCTTTTGAAAATATTTTTAAACTATATTAGTTTATTTTTTCTGCTAGCATGCCAAATATAGAACTTTTAGATAGCAGGTGGGATTTCGATAAAATCTTTATAAACCAAGGCGTTCTTGAATATAGTGTAAAAAAGTATTCCATTTCTGTAAAGCAGTGAAAAGATGGGGAAAAATTCTATACACATTTGTTAATGCCTGTGTGAGATTATTTAAGCCTAGAGAAACATATGGAAGGATTAATATAAAAGATTTAATATGGGTTAAGTTGTTATAGGCAATGTTGATGTGGGTAGAAGAGAAGGGTTGAGGTAAAAGCAGAAAGGGGGCCTGAAAAGGGCATGGATGTCATGACATTTATATAAATTTACATATATATGTATATAAACAATTGCATAATATTATAAAAGTGATCTGGTAAATGAGTAAACAGAATGACTAATTCCCATGTACACCTAAATTATAATTCACTTCAGATGTTTGGTTGGATTGCATGATCATTAAGGAGTCATCAAACTTGAAATTTTGTAGTTCTAAATTAAAGGTGATAAAATGTGGATGGGAATGCTGTTCTATTTTAATTTACATTTTGTTCTACTTTCATTGACTTGTTATATAGTTTTTTAATCTCCGTTCATTTTTGCTATCTTCCTATCAGTAAATTCTGAATTATAATAAATATGTGTTACATATCATTATATACTTTATTTTTAAATTATGTAAGTTCTATAATGTAAATTTCATTCATCTTAACAAAATCCTGCTATATTTCTATGATGCTGGAATTCAAAAGAACAAAGAACTAATGAAGAAAACGCTGAACAAATTGGTATCTGGTATCTTTTTCTTTTCCATTTTTCATTGCCAACATTTATTCTCTCTTTGCACACCTCCATTTCACAGTTAGCAACTAGCACAAGAAAAAAAATTGAGACAAAAATAGACCATCAGAAATGTAAAGTGACATATTCAGTATTATTTAATAATCATTACCAATTAGAAAGAGGTCACTAGTGGTAACCAGGGTCATATATTAAAGAATTTAACCCTTCCCTATCAATGACATAACCTTTCTTCTATCTTTGTGTTCCTATACATTTATTTATTTAAGATAGTATCGAGACAATACTGTATGTGATTCGAAGACATAGAATCACACCTCAGCCCTTTACTCGATTCCATTTCTATTCCCCCTTCTTCCACCACATCTTGTAGGCTCAATTTCAGCATCAGATATCTAAGGGTTTTTGTCATTGGTTTAATTTTGACTTTGCTTTGTTTCTCTCTATTCCACATATAAATGGATCATCTGGTATTAGTCCTTCTCCTTTTGTCTTATTTCACTTATAATTATCCCGTCCAGGCCCATCTACATTGTTGCAAATGGCAGGAGTTTATTTTAATAGCTGAATAGTATTTCATTGTACATGCATACCACAAATTTCTAATCCATTTTGCATTAGTGTTTTTGTAGTCTTTGGGGTAAATACCCAGGAGTGGAATTGCTGGTTATATGGTAGATTTAATTTTAATCTTTTGAGAAGCCTCCATACTGTTTTCCATAGGGACTGGACCAGTCTATAATATACCCACCAATGATGCAAAATTTGTTCCTTTTTCTCCACCTCCTTGCCACCACTTTTTCTGGTCTTTTTAATAGGGGCCATTCTCACAAGTGTGAAATAGTATCTCATTGTGGTTTTGATTTGCATTTGATTTGCATTTGATGGTAATATTTTCTCATATGCCTATTGGTCATTTGTGTGTTGTATTTGGAGAAGTGTCTATTTAGCCCATTTTTTTCATTTGGTCATTGTGGAGTCATGTGAGTTTTTTACATATCTTGGCAATCTGCCCTTTGTCAGATGTACAATGTATCAATATTTTCTCCCATTCAGGTAGGTGTCTTTTGGTTTTGTTTGTGGTACAGAAGATTTATAGTTTGATGAAGTTTCATTTGTTTATATTTACTTACCATTGTAGATGAATCCACAAAGATGCCACTGAAACCAATGTTGTGGAGTGGTTTGTCTGTGATTCCTTTAACCTATTATGTGGTTTGGGATTTTACATCCAAATCTTTAATTCATTTTGAGTTAATTTTTGGGTAAAGTGCAGGAGATGATCTAGTTAGATTTTTTTGAATGTGACTATTCCCCTTTCCAGACACTTCAGTTTTCAGATTTTATTTATTTATGCATAGAACACCTGGGGTGCAGGCCAAAGGTGTCAGGGTGAGAGAATTACCAGAGACAGAGTGGGGAGCAGAGCAGCTGCATCTACTGAAATACGGCTAAGAGGAGTAGTGGGTAAGACAGGAGAGGTCTGCCCTGTCATATGTGGGTTAGTGCCCTGACTGGGGATCGAACTCAGCATATCTCAGTGGGCCACTACAGAAATAGGGCTGAGACTTAATCCCTAAGCCATCAGGGAGGCCCTTTCCCAACACTTTTGTTAAAGAGACTCTCCTTTCGCCAGTGTATAGTCTTGGCCTCCCTCCCCAGATTAACTGTCCATAGATTTACATAGATTTATTTCTGGGCTCTCAATTTTATTTTATTTTTTAAAGATTTATTTATTTATACATACATGAGCTGGGGTACAGGCCAGAGGTATAGGGGAATGGGGTGAGAGGATTCACCAGAGACAGAGTGGGGAACAGAACAGGCAGATCTACTGAAATACACTGCTGAGGGGAGCAGCGGACCAGACAGGAGAGGTCTGCTGCGCCATGTCGGTCACCTCCCTGACCGGGGATTGAACTCATGCACCAGTGGCTATGGATAGCTTCATAATGCTGTCACTTAACCCCTTGTGCCACCAGGCAATGGGCTGTTAATTTTATTCCAGTGATCTGTGGATATGTTTTTGTTGTAGTACCATACAGTTTTGATTAAGATAGACTTTGAAGTCTGGGAGTTTGATAGCAACACACTTCCTCTGTTTTTGTCAGGATCGTTTTGGTTATTCAATGGCTTTTGTGATTCCATATGAATTCCAGTAATTTTTTTCTATTTCTTTGAAAGGTGTCATTAAAACCTTTATAGGGATTACACTGAATCTGTATATTGCTTTGGGTATGATGGCCATTTTAACTATGTTAGTTCTCGCAGTCCATTAGCAGGGAATATCTTTCCATTTCGTTGTGTCTTCTATTTCTTTTAACAATGTCTTATAGTTGTCACTGTAGTACTTCACCTGCTTTGTTAAGTTTACTCCTAGGTATTTAATATTTTTGTTGTGATTTTGAGTGGGATTTTTTCTTGATTTCTTTCCCTTCTAGTTCATTGTTTGCATATGGAAACACAACTGATTTCTGCAAATTGATTTTGTACCCTGCCACTTTACTGTATTGGCTTATTTCAATTAGTTTTTCAGTTTGAATTGAGTCTTTAGGGTTTTCTGTGTATTTTTGTGTCATCTGCAAATACTGATTGCTTTTATATATTTCTCTTGCCTAATTGCTTAAGCTAGGACTTCCAATGATATGTTGAAAAGTAGTATTAAAAGTGTACATTCTTCATGTTCAGCGAAATAAGCCAGAAAGAAAAAGAAAAATACCGGATGGTCTCACTCATAGCAGGAATCTAGAAAGCTTAAATAAGGGACCAGGAAAATGAATAACTACAAGAAAGTGAAAATCAAAATCAACAAAAAACTATGAACCAGAGACACTCTACAGGGAGTGGGTGGTGGGAGGGGAGGGATTGGGGTCAAATAAGGGGGTTGCAATTGTATGGGGGATATAAAAATAAAATTTATTTATTTGTTTATTTATTTATTTTTTTTATTAGATAATAAATTTTATTGTTATATTCCCCATACAATTGCAGCGCCCCCATTCTGACCCCAATCCCTCCCCTCCCGCCCCTGCCCCCCTAAAAGTGTCTCTGGTTCATAGTTTTTTGTTGATTTTGATTTTCACTTTCTTATAGTTAAAAATAAAATTTATTAAAAAAAAAGTGTACATTCTTGTACCGCATCTTAGAGGCAAAGTTTTCATTTCTCACCATTGAGTATGATGTTGACTGTGGGTTTGTTAAAAATGGCCTTTATTATGTTGAGGTATATTCCACCTCTCCCCAGTTTTTTTGAGAGTTTTCCTTATTATACATGGATGATGAATTTTTATCAAATGTGTTCGCTGTATCTTTGGGTATGATCACATGGTGAAATACAGTGATTTATTCTCAGATGTTGAACCATCCCTGTGTCCTTGTTATAAATCCCACTTGGTCGTGGTGTATAATCCTTTTAATACATTGTTGGATTTGGTTTGCTGTTTTTGTTTTTGAGGGCTTTTGCATCTATGTTCATCAAGGAAATTCATCTTTGTAATTTTCTTTTTTTGTGTGATATCTTTGTTAGGTTTTGTTGTCAGAGTGATGTTGGCATTATATAATGTGTTTGAAAACACCTCTCTTTATTCGAAGAGTTTGATAAGGATGTATATTTGTTCATCTCTGAAGGTCTGGAAGAACTCACTAGTGACACTGTCTGGGTGAGGGTTTTTGCCATTTTCTAAATATTTGATTACTGTTTCAGTATCCATGTTTGTAATTTGTCTAGTCAGGTTTTCTATTTCTTCCTGATTCTGAGAGGGTTGTAGATTTCTGAGAATGTCTCCATTTCATGTAGATTATTTAATTTGTTGGTATATAGATGTTCATAGTAATAGCTCTTGATCCTCTGTATTTCTGAAATGTTGTAACTTCTCTTTCATGTCTGATTCTATTTGTGTTTCCTCTTTTTTTCCCCCACTTGTAAATCTAGCTAGAGGTTTGTCTATTTTGTTACTTTTTTTCAAAGAACTATTTTTATTTTTGTGTCACTGATCCTTTGAACTGTCTTTTTTAATTTCTATTTTGTTTATTTCTGTACTGATTTTTATTATTTCCTTACTCCTGCCTTTTTGTATTCCCCCCCCCCCCAGTAACTTAATGTGACAAGTAAGCTTGTTTATTTGAGCTTGTTATTGTTTCTTCATGTGGGCCTGTATCACTATATACTCCCTTCTTGGTACTGCTTTTGTTATGTGTGTAGGTTCTGATAGGTTGTTTTCATCTGCATTCATCTCCATGTATTTTAAAATTTCTTCATTGATTTCCTCATTTATCCGATGGTCTTTCAGCACTGTGTTGTTCAATTTCCATATATTGTAGGTTTTTTCTGCTTTCATTTTGGGGTTGATTTCTACTTTGATACCATTGTGATCATAGTATAAACTTGATACGATCTTCTTGAATTTATTAACACTTGTGTTGTAACCCAGCTATGGTCTATCCTGGAGAATGCTATGTGTGCAGTTGAGAAGAATCTACAATGGGCTTTTGGGGACTATAGTGTCCAGTAAATGTCTTTTAAGTCCATGTGGTCTAATTACTTATTTAAGGATATTGTTTCCTTGTTCACTTGTTTTTGCTTTTTTTTCCTGTCTGATGGATCTATCCATTGGTGAAAGAGGGTGTTGTAGTCTCTCATTACTATTGTATTGTTTCCAACATCTGATTTCAGATTTAATAATAGTTGCGTTATATATTTTGATGGTCATTCATTTGATGTATATATACTGATGAGTTTTATGTTTTCCTGATGTATTATTATTCCTTTAATCATTATAGAATGTCCATTTCTGCTTCTTGGTATCTTTTTGAGCTTGAATCTCTTCTATCTTATATAACAATGTCTGTCCCTGCCTATATTTGTTTGTAGGCTCCTTTTCCAACCTTTTACTGTGACTGTATGTTTATCTTTGAAGCTCAAGGGAGCCTCCTGGAAATAGCAGAAAGTTCGGTATTATTTTCTGATCTACCCAGCAATTCTGTGCCTTTTAATTGAATTGTTTATTGATATATGAGGATTCTGTATAATCATTTGTCTTTAGTTTTCTGGTATTATCTAATTCCTTATTCATTTTTGGGGGTGGATTTTCTTCTCTTTGATTTAAATAAAAGAGCTCCTTTCAACATTTCTTGTAGAGCAGTTCTGGGTGGCAAACTCCCTCAGGTTCTATTTTCCTGGGAACACCTTTATTTCTCTCTTGAATCTGAAGGACAGTCTTGTAGGATATCATATTCTTGATTGGAATTTTTTATTATTAAGTATTTTGAGTACTTTATTCCATTTTCTCCTTGCCCACAGGGCTTCCTCTGAGAAGTGTGACCACAAATTGATTATAGATATTTGTTTTATTTTCTCTAGCCACTTTCATTATGTTTTCTTTGTCTTGAGCCCTTGGTAAATTCAAACTTTGTGTCTTGATGTCAGTGTCATTGCATTTAGATAACCAGGTGTTCTTTTAGCTACATGGACTTGCATATTTAGTTCATTTCCTTGGTTTGGGAAGTTGTGCTATATTATTTCCTTGAATAAATTCTCTGTTCCCATTTCTCTCTCTCTTAGTCTTCTGGGATACCTATTATCCTTATGTTGCCTTTCTTAATTTGGAGTTGGATAAGTTTCAGACTGTTTCTTCATTTATTTTTCTTCATATTTCTCTTTCTTCTTCAACTTAGGTCCTTTGTGCATTATGATCTTCAAGGTCACTAATTTGGTCCTCCATTTGATAGAGTTGTTTCAGTAGCTTTCTGAAGAATGTTTTAATCTTCTCTTGGTCTTTTATGCATCCTGCAACTTCATTATTTTCTTGTTTAAATCTTCTATTTATAATTTTTCTTTAATTTTTTTCATATCATCTCTTTTCCTGCATTTTTTTCCATTTCTTCTAATTTCTTTATATCACAGTTTTTTTATGATGACAATTTTGAGCTCTTTCTCTGATAAGAAACAACTTGTTGCTTAGCTTTGTGATTAGGCTCTGGAGAATTATTCCCTTCCTCAGAGTCTTGATGTGTATTGTGTTTGTTTGCCCATTTTGTTATTTTAGATCTTCTCCCCCCATAGCTCTGTACTTTCTAGCCATTTCATCCTCACCATGTTTGTACAGGGAGGAGTAGAGCTTAGTCATCAAAGACTCAAAAATGAGAACAAAATAGGTGTACATTGGGAACTTTAGGGAAAGCCAGAGGGCACACTATTAGGAGGCAAGCACCACACCTGTCTCCTGACACTGACCACCAGTAACCAGATTGCCCCTTTTTCATTGGCTGTGATCACTGTGGTTAATTGTAGTTTCTGACTACATACTCTGGATTTAGGCCCAGAGGTCACTTGGGAGGACTGGGTGAGTTACTTCAAAGCCTTCCCAGTAACCATCTGTAGACAGTTATGATAATATGACAAAAGGACTGCAATCTCCTACCCTGTAGGAAACTGGGTGCCAGAATCTAATCTGTGCCAGACCTGGTCTTTCGTTGACTCCACAAGATGATACCGCACATGTACGTTCACATACATACCACACACACATATCCCAACTGTGCTGCACAGAGTGAATTCATTGTGATTATTCTCAGTTTCTTTATATGCACTTTATGCATAGGCCAAAGATTGTGCAGTGTGGAGGAGTTCATGTATACTCAGGTTTTACAAAGCCTATGGTCTCTAAGTCTTTCTGTCAAAAAGACAATGGGCAATATGCCACATGTATTCTACAATTCCACTCTGAAGCAAAGCAGACACCCAAAATTTTGTCAGTTTCCAGCTGGCACCACAGCTGATTCCCCAAGGCATTCACAAAAGAAGACTGCTGGGCAGCCTGAGCTCACTATGGCCACAGGTAGTTTCTTTTTATGCACTCTTGGGACAGGCCTGAGGTTGCACAAAGGGGAAAGAGTGTTGTGTTCCATGGCTCTCTAGAGTGGGCACAGATGTTACTGAGAGCTCAGTATCAGCACAGGGTACAAAAAACTGTGTCTTCCCATGGTAGAAACTAGTCATTGGCTACTCAGTTGCTTTTCATTGTACGAACAAACATTACATACTTTTACTGAGAAATACTACTCTTCTTCTGAGGCTGGGGTGGCAAAGAGCAAGGGGAACTAGAAGGAAAAGGGTGGGTATCTCCACCTATTCGTATCCCTGGAGGAAGCAATGACTCAAGTATCCTGTCTGTTCGCCATCTTGAGCGTTTCTACCTTATATTGTAAATAAAGAGCTTGTAAATTCTTTCAAAAAATGTGCCTAATGGACTGTAACTATTTTGGGGGTCACCCTATACATTCATTTGGCACTTTTATTGTGGAAAGACTAAAGGCATTCATCACCATTTTTCTCTATCCCCCAACTCCATTACTTCTCAGTACACATGGGTAGGTCAAAAGCATTTAGAACACACCAGATATTTTCCTCACAGTAAACCAGCGAGGACAAATATTTCATGCTCCTTTTATACATCAGAAACTTGAGGCCCAGGGGACTTAAGTAATTATATTGTTTTCCATAAGATAGTTGCTTCTCCACCCGCCCCCCTGCTTAGAATAATCATATCTCTGATTATTTCCCAGTCATTGCTTTTGAGATATGAAAGAGGAAAACACAGGGATAGCCTCTATTCACTTAAAAGTAGGCTTTCCTAGGAGTCTTAGAATTGATGTTGCAGATAATTCAAACTTGCTATAACCTTCCTTTAAGAACCCTGTCTGTCAGTCCAGGAACCAATGTCCAGTATTGCTTACCACTTCCAGAGTGGTCTCACCTCCTAAAGGCCATTTCATCCTCACCATGTTTGGATAGGGAAGAGTAGAGCTTAATGTTCAAAGACACAAAAATGAGAAAAAAAAAATAGGTGGAGAGGGTCTTGATGTAAGCAGACTAAGGTTCTTTCCTAAATCTTGACTCCCTAAGGGTAAAGCTTCCTTTTGTTAGGTAGCAAGAGTTGAAAGAAACCTCCAGTAAAAGGAACACTCACTATAGCCTCCTATGGCCTACATTAAAATAGAAACAAGGCAATGTGGCATTATTTTTCCTCCACTGCTTTGGACCCTCCACCAACTCTCAGATTCAATTGAGTACAAATGTATTTGTTGTGTTTATTCCCCTCTGACACATGCACTTTAAAATTAAACTACTCTGAGTTCGTTAAGGGGGAAAAATCCAGGGTGCCTGTTTGACATTTTAAGTCATTAATTGTTGCGTAGGTTTCATCAATTGTTTTAGCTGAAGGCTTTTGTTTGCTTCCCACATGTATAAGATTCTTTTAAACTTTTAAATAGGACAAAATAGCAGAGGACTAATTTTTACTTCCTGTTGGCTCAAGCAGGAAACCCAAGCCAGACTTTGATTCCTCCGTGCTTGATTGATAACTTCGAGAACATCTAGCCAGGTATTCTGAGTGCATTCCAGCAGGTAACAGCTGGAGAGTGTGTGGCAAAAGAAACCACTCAGCAAGGTGCCAAATCACATTTTTCATTTATTAAGGAACAATTTTAGGCTCAGTTGATGCTTAACACATTGCAATCTGATGTTTGATAAGTATATAATGTATACTATTGCATGGATAGTCACACAATTATGTTCTGCATGTGATTGCTCACACAATCTATTAAAAATTTGGAATAGATATCATTAAGATTATCTCTTTGGAATTTTTAACAGAATAATTATTTTGACGCAGGTTAATACAAATAAAATATAAAATTGGACTGTTTAGTTGTTTGGTGTAGTTTATGACACCCACCATTTACCCATTTCATACTGAATAACTCAATTCTAATTCTGCAATGTTATTAGTTCAGATATTTTGAAGGATGAAAGAAAGATAACCTAATATATTTTAAAGGGCAGCATCAGAAATTACAATCAAAAGTAATTATAATGTAGAAATAAACATAGTTAGACTGGTGGGGTTACAACCTTCAGTCTCCCTCTCTTGCCTTTTGATTGGTTAATTAAGGGATTCTAAAAGCATCTCTGCTGTCTTTACCAGGGATATTACCAGCCTTCATGTGAATAATAAAAGGAGTTGTGGTTTGTTGTATCTAGTTTTGAATATACTCTCATCTGCTCCTAAGACACTGGTAGGCATTCAACAGACCCAGGATAACTGTAAACAGTAATCTTTATGCACTTTTAGTTCAAGGAAACTAATTAATAGCTAATTTTAGGGGTAGGAAAAAATAACAAGAGATGCTCACATTTTCTTCTTGATGATAGGAGCAACTGGTACCAAAGTTTATTTAACCAACCCCTAATTTCTGAATTGGGGTTTATATTCAAAAATGGAATATTAAAGCCTTTTAAAGAATTCCATATTTAATATTGTTTCAGAAGTTGCTAACTGGCACAGATTCTAAATTATGAGTCACAGAAAATAACAAACTTCCTACATTTCTATTTAGATGAAATTCACCCTTTTAAAATGTACAATTTAGTTGGTTTTAGTATATTAACAAAGTTGTGCAAGCATCACTACTAATTTTAGATTATTTTCATCAACCCAGAAAGAAGCCTCGTACCCTATGGCAGTTTCTTCCAATTCCTCACCTCCCTTACCCCTGACGAATACTCACTGCTCTACTTTCTATCTCTACAAATTTACATCTTCTGGACTCTTCTTCTTTGTTATACTGAATATTCTTGTCCCACCTCTTCTGTCAAGAGTTCTTTGAATTCTCCTAGTATGTACTATTTTTATATTCATAAACTTCCATGTGCAAATATCTATATAAAGAACATTTTATGATCTTTTCATTATGTCTTTTTGTCCCATCTGGGTTATTAGTTCTTGGAGACAAGAGAAAACATTTTAAGACCATTTATTGAGCACTTCCTTTTATTTTTTGGGCCCCTAGTACATGCTAGGCACTGTGCTATGTGCTCTGAACATACTACCTTACCTCAATTATTTCACCCCCATTACAACCTTAGAAGTTGCATATTGTAATTATAAGCTTATAGCTCCAGGTATTCTTAACTGAACTGCCAAATGGATAGAAGGATATGAACCCAAGTTTGGACAACCCTTCCAATACACACACCTACCCTCTGGTATAGTCCCCATCATAAACTTCCCATGAATATTTGCAATGTATAACAAATTCAGTAGAATGTTTGGTCCATTTAGAGTGTTGGTGTTGATGCTCTTAATGTACCCCTATTGTAGGAAATTATGTTTTAAAATAGGAGGAGAATGTTTAACTTTATAAATTATTAGAGAAATATAAAAAGAGCTACTTTTATATACACTAACAAACATTTTTAAAGTGACGTTATTAAAATATGAAGTTTTCATGTGAGTAGAATATGTTTACATTTCAGATGCAAGTCTGAAGTCTTTCTTTTTAGCTTCCTTTTAAATTTTTTTTTTTTTAATGAGGTAATGTTGGTATACATAATATATGATTCAGAAGTACAGGTTTACACCTCTTCGATGGATGTTACCACACCATACCCACCATTAACTTATCCGTTTTTCTCCACCATGGCCTGTTGGGCCAACTCCAGAATTCTTAGTTCTTTTGAATACAAAAACTGTACATAAAGAAAAAAAATTTAGTCTGCTTGACTTATTGAAGGAAGTTAATATAAAGAAATAATCTAAAGGAAGAGAAGAGTCCTATGCTCAAAGGTGTTCATTACAACATTATTGCCACTGCCAATGCATTATTTAAGTGCCAAGTGTAGTTCAATGACTGGTATAGCTTGGAAGATATTCTTTTTTTTTTTTTTTTAAAGATTTATTTATTTATTTATACAAGCACTGGGTACAGTCAGAAGCGCAGGAGGGTGAGAGAATTCACCAGAGCCAGAGTGGAGAGCAGAACAGGCAGAGTGAGGAAGTACACTGCTGAGGGCAGCAGCCAGCGGCAGGAGAGGTCTGCGTGCCATGTGGGACCCTCGCCCGGCAGCTGCGGATCCAACCGGCACTGCAGAGGCTGGGGACAGCTTTGCAGCCCAGTGCTCAACCTCTGCGCCACCGGGGACACCCTGGACGATATTCTTAAATGGAACATTATGCAGCCATCATATGTGATAATTGTGAAGACCTGCAAAGTGTTCGGACACAGTGAACGTCGATTTATATTTAAACCCTGAATACAGCTATGTAGCAATTACATATGCAAAAACATTTTAAAAACCTTAAGACCTTATTTACCATCCAGTAAATAGAAAGTATTGGTTGAATGAATGGATGACTAAACAAATAGAAAAATCCCTGCAAGGGGGTCCTCCCTGGTGGCGCAGCGGTTGAGGGCCATGCTGAGAAGCTGTCTGCAATCTCTGCAGTGCCCATTCTATTCCCCGCCGGCCAGGGAGAACCCCACATGGTGCAGCAGACCTCTCCTGCCTTGCCGCTGCTCCCCTCAGCAGTGTCTTCGGTCCGTCTGCCTGTTCTGCTTCCCGCTCTGGCTCTGGTGGATTCTCTTACCCTCCCGCACTTCCTGTACCCCAGTTCTTGTATAAAATAAATAAATCTTAAAAAAAAAAATCCCTGCAAGGTATGTAATCACATCCCCCAGAAATTACCAGATCCAAGTAATGTGTTATTTGGGAAGCAAAATATTTTTGTATTTAAAATTTATTCTTATTGAAGTACCATTGTTCCATGTCCTTGGCAGTGTTTAGAAAGTATAGGGTTTCCCAGCTCAGGTTTGGTCACTGTAGCTCTCCCAACACCTAGGCACCTGTAGTCCTCCAGCAAAGTCCATTGTGGTCTCCCCCTTCTCCCTTTCCCTTTATGTCACCCCCACTCTCCCCCTCTGAAAGCCACAGATCTATGGTCAGCTTTCAAGGGTTGGTTTTAAAGTTTGTTTTTGTCTGAACCTTTGTTTGGTTTTTCTATATTCCACCTGTAAGTGACACCCTCTGGTATTTATCTTTCTCTTTCTGGTTTACTTCACTGAGCATAATCCCTTCTAGTTCCATTTATGTTGCTGCAAATGGCATGAGTTTCTCTCTTTTAATGACTGCGTAGTAGTCCCTTGTGTATATATACCACATCTTCTCAATCCACTCCTCTGTTTTTGGGCACTTAGGTTGTTTCTGTATCTTGGATATTGTAAATAGAGCATTTATAAAGCATAGCTGTGCTTTCCTTTTGAATTAGTATTCTTATATGTTGGGGGTAGATATCTTGGAGTGGAATTTCTCCATGAAATTAAAAAGCAGTGAAAGAGACCATAACAAAAATGAAAAGACACCCTACTAAATAAGAGAAAATATCTTCATACCACACATCTGACAAGGGACTAATAAGAATGATCTACAAAGAACTCGTACCAACTCAACAAAAATTAAGAAAATTATTTTTTAAATAAGACTAAAATTTACACAGTGACTCAGGAAATATCAATTGTCACAAAAGGCGGAGAGAGACTCAAGGTGAGTTTTATACTAGTTCCTATAATCTCTTGGATGATTACTCCCTGACCACCGCCCCCCATGTTAGAAAGTCTATGTATTTTACATTCTACAGAAGCATTTGTAACTCTGCAAGCTACCTCCAGAGCCAGACTGCTGGCTCAGTTCTGCTATTTACTGAATGACCTTGGGTAAATTCCGTAGCTTCATTTATAAAATAAGAGTAATAATAGTATCCATCTCACAGGATTGAAAGCCCAATGCTCGGTACACAGTTAAGTGCTCAATGTTAGTTATTCTTATAACAACTCAGGAAGATATTATTATTCCTCTCACAGAGGCATAAACTGAGACTTTTAGATATTAAAGAGGCAAGATTCAAACCCAGACACATCTGCCTTCACAACCCAAACACTTTCTACCACACTTTATCCAGTATAATGCTGACAGAAGAGAATGTCCATTTTGATGAGACATAAAGAAAAACAAATCCAAATCCTCTGCTCACGATTTTATGCTTTCGATGATTGGAAATGTTCCCTAGACCATCTTCTAGCTTCGTACATTTCAAATTGTGCTCCTTCCTCATTACACATATACTTCTGGTGCCAGGTCTGTAGGATGCATTCTTATCATGGCACAACATCTGGTCTTGTACTTTTGGTTCATGATACTGGATGAATCAGTGCAGTAAGGCAGGCCTAGACCAGGGACTCACTGTGATGACTAGCAAAGCATGTAAATGTATCCCATTAAGTCTAAACTAGATGTATTCACAGAGTCACTTCCTTTAACTTGATCTCAAAAATACATATACTCTAAGGCTAACTGGTGAAGCATGACCAAATGAAAGTCAGAGTGGAAAGAGACCAGAATGTTAACCAAATGAGATTAAATATCCTTCCCTAAAACTTCCCAAAGATTATGATCATGTGAACACACTACAGGGTTCCCCCCCACCCACCCCAGCCCCTCAGAAGGAGCAATGCAAACAAGGCAACCGGGAGCTTAAGCTTCACTAGTGTTAAGATAACCGTGGCTTTGTGTCACGTTCCTAAGGTAACAATGCTTGTCACTTTCCATCTTAATACGTGGTCATTCTTTAAATGTGAGGTTATAGGGTCTCCCTGGTGGCACAAGGGGTTAACCACAGCACTGTGAAGCTATCTGCAGCCACTGCAGCATGAGTGTGATCTCCAGCCAGCCAGGGAGCTACCTACATGGCACAGCAGACCTCTCCTGTCTCGCCTGCTGCTCCCATCAGCAATGTATTTCAGTCTGCCTGTTCTGTTCCCCACTCTGCCTCTGGTCAATCCTCTCACCCTATTCCCCACACCTCTGGGCTGTACCCCAGCTTATGTATGCATAAATAAATAAATCATTAAAAAAATAAACGTGAGGGGGCCTCCTCAGCGGTGCAGCAGTTGAGTGCTGGGTTGGGAAGCTGCCCGCAGCCTCTGCAACACCAGTTCGATCCCTGGCCGCTGGGCAGGGTTTCCACATGGCGCGTAGACCTCTTCTGCCATGCCCGCTGCTCCCCTCAGCAGTGTACTTCCATCCTTCTGCCTGCTCTGCTCCCTGCTCTGGCTCTGGTGAATTCTCTCACCCTCCCACGCTTCTGACTGTACCCAGTGCTTGTATAAATAAATAAAAATCTTATTAAAAAAAAAACGTGCGGTTATAGTACAGTATAAAAGCACTTGTGTATGTTTACATATAAATTACACGTAAGACATATAAAAGTAAATGTGTTTCTCACTGTTAAAAGAAATAGAAGAAGACACAAAGAAATGGAAAGACATCCCCTGCTCATGGATTGGAAGAATAAACATTATTAAAATGGCCATCCTCCCAAAAGCAATATACAGATTCAATGCTATTCCAATCAAAATTTCAATGTCATTCTTCAAAGAAATAGAACAATTATTGATGAAATTCATATGGAATCACAAAAACCCCGAATAGCCAAAGCTCTCCTGAAAAAAAAAGAAGGGAATGGAGGCATCACACTCCCAGACTTCAAACTATACTACAAAGCCATAATCATCAAAACTGCATGGTATTGGAACAAGAACAGACATACAGACCAATGGAATCGAATAGAAAATCCAGAAATAAACCCACAGATTTATGGTCAACTAATCTTTGACAAAGGAGCAAAGACTATGCATTGGAGCAAAGAAAGTTTGTTCAATAAATGGTGCTGGGAAAACTGGGTCGCTACATGCAAAAGAATGAAGCTTGACCACTACCTCACACCATACACAAAAATCAACTCAAAATGGATTAAAGAACTAGACATAAGACCTGAAACCATAAAATATATAGAAGGAAATATAGGAGAAACACAACGTGATTTGCACATCAAAGACATCTTTACAGACACATCACCCAAAGCAGTGATAGTGAAGGCAAAGATAAACAGCTGGGACTACATCAAATTAAAGAGCTTCTGCACAGCAAAAGAGACAATAACAAAAACAAAGAGAAACCCCACCAACTGGGAGAACATTTTTGCACCCAACACTAATGATAAAGGACTGATCACAAAAATCTGCAAAGAGCTGATGAGACTCAACAACAACAAAGAAAATAATCCAGTCAAAAAATGGGCAGAAGAGCTAAAAAGAAACTTCTCTGAAGAGGAAATGCAAATGGCCAACAGGCATATGAAAAAATGTTCAACATCACTTGTCATCAGGGAAATGCAAATCAAAACTACCATGAGATACCATCTTACACCAGTGAGAATGGCACATATTAAAAAAACTAGCAACAACAAATGTTGGTGAGGGTGTGGAGAAAAAGGAACTCTTCTGCACTGTTGGTGGGAGTGCAAACTGGTCCAACCACTGTGGAGAGCTGTGTGGAGATTTCTGGACCTACTAAACATAGAGCTTCCATATGATCCAGCAATTCCACTCCTAGGTATTTACCCAAAGGACACAGAAACATCAATTCCAAAGAACACCTGCACCCCTATGTTTATAGCAGCACTGTTTACAATAGCTAAGCTTTGGAAACAACCCAAATGCCCAAAAATAGATGACTGGATCAAGAAGATGTGGGACATATACACAATGGAATATTACTCAGCATTCAAAAAAGATAAACACATGCAATTTGCAGCAACATGGATGGCACTGGAAGGGATCATGCTCAGCGAAATAAGCCAAAAAGAAAAAGAAAAATACCGGATGGTCTCACTCATAGCAGGAATCTAGAAAACTTAAATAAGGGACCAGGAAAATGAATAACTATAAGAAAGTGAAAATCAAAATCAACAAAAAACTATGAACCAGAGACACTTTTAGGGGGGCGGGGGCGGGAGGGGAGGGATTGGGGTCAGAATGGGGGGGCTGCAATTGTATGGGGAATATAACAATAAAATTTATAAAAAAAAAAAAAAAAAAAAAAAGGGAAGAGACAAATAGGGAACAAGAGAATGCAAATTTGGAAATTTAGAAGAGGAAGATGAAGAAACTTGTCATATCAACTTGATTTTAGGAGTTATTTAATGAAAGTACATGACTAAATCTAGTAGGTCACCAACAAAAGATTGTGATCCATTAAAGGGTCATCACTATTTGTGAGCCATAATATAATTTCAGTCAATTGCAAGTGGTATGTTAAAAAATAGAGTTAAAAAATATAAGTGTTCTACATTTTGTAAGGGTAAACTTTATAAAATTATGATGCAGTTGAAAATAAATGCATGAGTGTCCTGGCTCATGACATAAAATG
The DNA here is from genome assembly GCF_014898055.3 of Talpa occidentalis. Classification (NCBI taxonomy): domain Eukaryota; kingdom Metazoa; phylum Chordata; class Mammalia; order Eulipotyphla; family Talpidae; genus Talpa; species Talpa occidentalis. The sequence continues at coordinate 29,270,728 of NW_023604295.1, forward strand.
AAAAAAAAAAAAAAAAAAAAAAAAAAGAAAATACCGGATGGTCTCACTCATAGCAGGAATCTAGAAAACTTAAATAAGGGACCAGGAAAACAAATAACTATAAGAAAGTGAAAATCAAAATCAACAAAAAACTACGAACCAGAGACACTTTTAAGGGGGCGGGGGTGGGAGGGGAGAGATTGGGGTCAGAATGGGGGGGCTGCAATTGTATGGGGAATATAAAAATAAAATTTATTATTAAAATTAAATAAATAAATAAATATTGGTACAGCAAAAAAAAAAAAAAACTGAAATTCTCACCCATTAAATAAGAACTCCCACAAAAATAAATAAATAAATAAATAAAGTAAATGTGTTTCTTACAAGTATTTTTTGAATGGTATAATCTAAACACATTTTGCTGTATTTAACAAGATATGTACATATGAGGCATATTCCAAGGAAAGCACCCTATTTTCAGGGTCCTGGAAAAGTTGTAGCACTTTTATTTTTTAAATTTTTTAAAAAGATTTGTTTATTTATGCATACAAGAGCTGGGGTATAAGCCAGAGATGTGGTGGTGGTGGGGGTGGGGGAGGGTGATGAGAGGATTTACCAGAGACAGAGCAGGGAGCAGAACAGGCAGACTGACTGAAACACACTGCTGAGGGGAGCAGCAGGCGAGACAGGAGAGGTCTGCCTCGCCATGTGGGTTGCTCCCTGGCCGGCCGGGGATCGAACTCATGCTACAGAGGCTGCGGATTGCTTCACAGTGTGGTGCTTAACCCCTTGCCCCACTAGGGAGCCCAGTTATAGAACTTGACCTAGTTATAGCACTTTTACTAGCTCTGGCAGGAGGGGGAACCTATTAATCATCACAGCCTCTGATTCTTGTTTATTCAATATCTTGGAAGTCTACTCTGGAGCCTCTCCCCACTGTCACCACTGAGGGACATGTCTCCACATCCTTTCAGTTCTCAGCTTCCATGACTGGGATGCTTGTTCTCCAGGGATGTCTTGGTCCCTGGTGCCAGCCACGACGACACTCTCCTTGCTTGCACTTACACAGATCTACCTCAGGCCACAGCTTCACCTTAGCTCCTTCACATCTGACTTTTTCTCAGAGTAGAAATTAACTTAAGTTGTTAGAGGAAGAACTGTAAATTGTAGCACAAAAATAGGCTGTCAAATCAAAGGGAAAGGAAGCTGTTCTAATTTTGGACACTGCAAATACATTTAACCACTTATTGAAGTTTTCTTGGCACCTTCATAACATGGCCTCATGGCCTTCACTCCAGGCAGTTGAGATTTCTCAGCTTTGTAAGGAAGGTAGAGAGTCTCAAACAGCAAAACAGGAAATAGGACACCCCAAATCTGGTGACAGTCCCTGTGAGACTAGAACATAACAGACAGCACATCTGAATTTTGTAAGGTCACAGAAGAGTCGTTTCTATTCAGGAATCCTTTAGTAACAAAAGAAAGAAGGCCATGTGTGGCAAGTAGAGGAGGAGGGAAGAGTGGCCGAGACTCTGCTTTCATTAATTGGTGGGATGCATAGGTGCCAGGAGTAAGATATACTTACAGTAGCTCTTCGAGGGGCATCGTTCCTCTAAAGCTATGGCTTTGGGAAGAGATCAGTAGCATGTTCATTGGTGACCTGGCAGCAGTTTTTTATGGCATTTCTTACATTTGGGGTTATTGTTTTTTTTATTTTTTATTTTTTTTACTGAATTTTATTTGTACTTAGATATTCTTGAATGGAAAGTATATTTAGCTTTTACTGGAAAGTATAAAAAGGACCTTAATCAATTGTAGGCGCCTCAATTTTTTTTTTTTAAGATTTATTTATTTATACAAGAACTGGGATACAGGCCAGATGCGCGGGAGGGTGAGAGGATTCACCAGAGACAGAGAGGGCAACAGAACAGGCAGAGTGACAAAATACACTGCTGGGGGAAACAACGGGTGAGACAGGAGTGGTCTGCCGCGCCATGTGGGACCCTCGCTGGCTGGCCAGGATTGAACCAGCCCTGCAGAGGCTGTGGACAGCTGCACAGTGCTATGCTCAACCGCCTGTGCCACTAGGGGAGGCCCGTAGGCTCTTCAGTTTTTAGATGCTCTCTGCTAATGTGAACACCTCTGGTTTGAAGTGTACAGCTGGGTTAGCAGAGGAGATATTTTCATAAACTTCTAGAATCTGGCCAAATAATCACACACACCTTTATTCCCTGTCCCCCACCCCTCAACCCAGAGGAAAACAGATTTGCTTCTAGGATGTGAGATGTGGATATGTAGTCATAGAAGGTCTAGGGGCCTTGGTTTGGTTTCAAGGAGAGTATATTTCCAATGCAATTTGGTGTCCACTATTAAGCATCAGCTTGGAAAAAGTCTCCTACATTGCAAGCAAGCACTTTGATCTTGCACAGGGGTTATGCCTCACCCCCTGCATCATGCCCAGCTCCTCCTGTCAAGAAACTTCTGCTCTATGTCAAACCACCAGTTGCTAACAGCAATTTCAGCATCACTGATGACTGAGTTAAAAAATGCCACTACCACTGTCTATAAGCTACGTACAGAGAGGAGTGTGGTGGCTCCTGATGGTCTCTGTGGTGGGTTCTATCCTTCACTGTCAACTACATTCACACTGACCACAAGAAGGAATGTCTAACATGGTGATGACTATATAGAGAGCACACTCTCTCTCTATATAGAGCACACTGTGTGTTAAAGTGGTTTCTTTATAAATATCTTTCACCTTCCAGGTGGTTCTCCTTACTTAGAAGATTAAATTTGAGCCCCAGACCATTTCCTGATCCAGGAACATTTGTCATTTTCTAAATGGGATCATTTGACTATTAAGGTAGCAGAAGGAAGTCAAGAAGAAGAAAAGATGAAGAACATGACTTTTTCCTACATAAAGAGGCTTAGTCTGGGACTTAGTGTCTATAATGTGGCTTTTTATTCTTTGTAGACCCAGAACATAATTCGGTAGTTTCAAGGAAGATCAACTCTATGAGTTCAGGGAAAGGTAAAATGGTAAACTTTGAGCAAAAAGGTAAAATGGGTTTATTGTGTATTTTATATTTCACCCTGAAAGTTTCTACCAAGCTCTGTTTGCTCAAGGAGATTTATTCTTCTTTCATAATCTTCATTGCTAAGCTGTTCTCCAGAATCCTCTGAACATTGAGTCATCTGAATATTGGCATCAAGATCCAGTAAGGGGAGTCAGCTGCAACTGTTTTGCATGAAAAGAGAGAACCCTGTTCCTGCTGTTTGTCAAACCAATAAAGAGTGTATGTTGTGCTCTCTCTCTCTCTCTCTCTCTCTCTCTCTCTCCCCTCCCTCCCCCCTGTCTATGTCTCCCCTGCCCCTTCTTTCTAAGTAATATTGCATTACAACATGTAAGTTTTAGGTGTATATCATTAGAACTCAATGTATATATACTGCACTTAAATTCATCACTCTAAGTCCAATTTTATACTTCACCATACAATTTAACCCTTTTTATATTATTTACTCCCCTTTTCCCTTCACTCTGGTAACCACTAATTGGTCTTACTTTAAGTGATTTATTTATTTGTTTGTTTGTTTGTTTTTCTGTATAAACTTGAGTGAAATCATCCAGTTTTTGTCTTTCTCTGACATATTTCATGAAGCTTAATACCCTTTGTAATACCTATCCATGGTATTACAAATGGCAAGATTTCACTTTTTGGGGGCTTCCCTGGTGGCACAAGGGGTTAAGCACCACACTATGAAGTAATCTGCAGCCTCTGCAGCACAAATTTGATCCCCAGCCAGCCAGGGAGCAATGCACATTGTGCAGCAGACCTCTCCTGTCTTGCTCAGACCTGCTCCCCTCAGCAGTGTATTTCAGTCAGTCTGCATGTTCTGTTCTCCACTCTGTCTCTGGTGAATCCTCTCATCACCCCCCTCCATATATCTCTGGCCTATACCCTTGATCATGTATGCATAAATAAATAAATCTTTAAAAAAAATAAGATTTCACTTTTTTTGGTTATATCTAAATAGTGCTCCATTACATAGTATATATATACTACAACTTCTTTATCCATTCATTTGTTAATGAGCACTTAGGTTGTTTTCAGTTCTTGGCCATATATGAAACATAATGCCAGTAAATATGGGGATGCCATATTTGTGAATTCTTTATATCTTTTGAATGTTAACCACTTGATGGATGTAAGAGTTGCAAATATCTAATTCCATTCAATAGTATGTCTTTTCATTTTGATGCAAGTTTCTTTCATTTTGCAAAAGCTTTTTAGTTTGATATTTTCCATTTGTTTATATTTGCTTTTGTTCCCCTTACCACTGCAGTTGAGTTCCCAAATACATTTCTAAGCCAATGCTGAAGAATCTATCACCTATGTTTTCTTCCATGAGTTTTATGGTTTCAGATTTTACAAATAAGTCTTATATACATTATGAATTAATTTTTGTATATGGTGTTAGATAGTGGCCTAGTTTCAATAATTTGCATGTGAATGTCCAGTTTTTTAACTCCATTTATTGAAGATATTTTCCTTACTCTTTGACCTTCTGTTATAACGTGATTGTCTATATATGTGTGGGTTTATTTTTGGACTCTCAATCCTCTTCCATTGATCTGTAAGTCTTTCTATTCCAATACCATGTTGTTTGATTACCATCACTTTTCAGTATAGCTTGAAGTTGGGAATATGAGATAGAAGGAGAAATGAATTCAGACAATCTTGGAATTAGAGCCCATGCTCTTCACCATTCCATATTTATGAATTAATTGAGATCATACATAAGGTATTATGATGCCTGCCATGTAGTTGCTTAATATATGAATGGTAGCAATCTTGAAATGATCCATGGTAGGAAGTAGAATGTGTGCTTGGGTTCCCAGAAGCCTTGTCTGACATAAATGCGACATTGGTGTTTGACTCCTGCAGCTTCTTTCCTTCCTCTGCTTAGAATAACAGGTATATCAAAGAAAGAATAGTAACAAGAGACAGTTTTTAGGGATCTCATCCAACCATTTTTTGCATGCTTTGTCATAGAGAAAGCTCTAGATTTAACTCTCTCAGTTTGAGATAAAGCCTCAACCCTAAAAGAATTTTAACTTATCATCTGGAGTGGCTTAGGACTTGGCCAGGAGGATGTGTGTCATCTACAATCAAACTTTAGCATTCTCACTAGAACTTGAAATCACTTAAGTTCAAATATATCCTCTTGAGCCAACTTTGGCTATCTGAATAAATGTAATAATTCTTTATAAATATATCACAAGACAGTATATAACAACTCTGAGTAGAAAACTAGGAAAAGGACATGAGAAGGTCCAGGCTATCTGCTTCATCATTCTGCCTTTTATAAAGCCCATGGAATGATTTTTTTGGGAATGGATGTTGTTTCAAAAACAATTGCTCCAAGTTATTACTATTATTCTTACAAATAGTTAGAACCCTTATATTTATAAATGTGTAAACCACAACAAATCCAAAGCTAAACCTTATATTGAAAAAGAAATCCCCTGATTGATTGCTTTAGTAAGTATCAGCAGCAGAAAAAATTGTACCAACTTATGGAAGATATTGTGATGGACAGCTTCTCTATTTCACCCTGTTTGGAAAATGTCTTAAAACTCAAACAAGATCTTCAACTTTCTGATATTTCTTCATTTACACTTTGAAAAGCATTAGTTATAAAGTTCAAACAAATTCAATGAAGCTTATATTGTAAAAATCTGACACTTAGAAAAATTTAGGGCTTTTTCTCTCAAGAAGGAAATAAACCAAAATCCAATTATTTATGGTTCTAACTAGAACTATTCCATTTACTCAGGATTTAACAAGTATCCCCTTGAGAAGGCAATAAGGATTACCAAGGATGAGGGGAAGGTGTGAATGGGGACATGGCTTTTACTTCTGTGATTACGATTGTTAAAAAAAAGTCAGATATATACAGAAACATGCATTATTACAGTTAGCCAGATAACATACATTTTTCTATAAATAATTACACAATGAAAGCTAAAATTTAGGTGAAATTTTGACTAGGAAACATAACTGACAAAATTGAAGTCTTTTTATCAAGGAGAACAAATGCATTTTTTGCTGCTGCTGAATGCGCTGAGAAAGTTGTGCTAACCTTGCTTGGACTGCATTTTCCACCCACACTCTTACCTCCAGGAGAGGATGTTATGAGGCTTATGAGGACAATGTTAGCAAATGTATCTAGAGCTCACTGGTAGGGGGGTGGCACTGGAAATCAAAGCATAATTTTGTTTGGTACTTTTGATAATCTAAGGTCTACCAAACTTCTCTGACTAAAGCTTCCTCTACATAGAAACACAGTTATCAGATTCTAGTGCCTGTAAAAATTCCATTGCCAGTGACTGCTCTGTACTCATTATCTGGAGACCTTTGATGTTTCCCATCTACAAAGTTCCTAATGTTTCTGAGAAGCAGTTGAAGCGCTCAGTCCTTTAACATTTACATTTGGTGCTTTTAATTTTGTAATTCCACCTTCCCCTTCCCCCTTTTTTCCCACTTTGCAGATCTCACAGGTGTCTGGTCAGACCTGTCAGGTGGGTCTCTGTTTGCCTGTCATTTGGGAAGCCGATGGTCTTACCTGGGTATGGCTGATTGCACAAAGCGGAACAGGGGTTAGTTTGAATTGCAGGTGTGAGCAATCAGTGTAGATCAGCACTAATCCATCAGATACTAGGACTGCCAAACTGCTGCAGATGCGGTGAAAGGAGCCAAATGCTGAGTGTGACTGTGGTAGCTGCGTGCATAGTTGATGGTTTCCACTGCTAGGGGATTTAGCACTGGCAGTCTCTGACTTACAATGACATTGGCTCCTTGAGCTCCCATTCTGTTCATAGTTGTACAAGAAATCACGGTTCTGGGAGACAAATAAGAAACTGATCACATTTCAGGTAGCATAGAACATGGAGGAGACACAGTGGTACACAGCTTATTAAGAGCTCAGGCTATAGAATTCTGAGTTCAAATATCCATTTTGTCATTTATTTTCTGTTTGATCTTAGGGTAAGCTTTTGTTTGTAGTGAGTTTCACTTCATCATGTACAAAATAGGGATCATATCTACTTAAAAGTGCTGCTGTCTCTGGCTCAGAGTAGGCGCTAGAAATATGTTAGATATTGCTACTGTTATTTTTACAATTGTTGTAGAAAGTAGTAAATAATCTGAGTGGTTCACATGGATTGAGATCAGGAAGATACTAGTCCCAGCCTAGGGGCCCAAGGAAGTTTTCAGAAGGCTGGGATGCAGGAGACTAAGCCTGGAAGATTCAGATTCAGGATTACAAGGAAAAGACATAAATAAGGGCTCTGTGTGGGTTCTGATACCAGCAAAGAATTTATTCAAGATGGTGTAGCAATCAGAAATAAAAGTCAAAATTTGAGTCTAGTTTTCCAGGAGTGTGCTCTTATGGACTTTGTTCTTCTAAAACAACAATCCCAACAGCCATTTATTCCTTATAGATCCTATCACTGTGACCCACCACTAGTGCCAAAGCCAGGGCACATAGGAGGCACGTTTCTTTTGAATGATTACATGTGTATACCTTAGTCAAGGAATGCATTAGAATTAAAGGCTATCTGGGAGTATTTGCCTTTGATTTATTTTAATACTACAAACACAATGGATGAGCCTCCAAGCAATGAGAAGGTTGTTCTTGGGATCCTTTGGTGCACTTATCCTTTTTATAAAAATGTGAGCCATAAGTGTGTGATTTATAGGAGGCTGAAGGCATCTTAGGACGGATACACAGAAAGGTGATTTTTGAGCAGAATAATGAGCTATACTATCAGCTGGAAAGTAGTAGAAGTCAGGAAACCTTTGGCATTTATTGGTGGAGAGACCCTTCCTCCTCAGTTGCACCACATATAAAATTAGAATGTCACAATAATCAGCCGTGGAAATCAGTTTTTTTATTCTGTCTTTCATAGGTAGCCAAAGCCCTTTTAAGGTAATACGTCAAACATATAGATGACATAAAAGCACAGAAACTTTGGTGGGTGAGTGGAGGGTTGTGCCAAGCTGTTGGGGTACTCTAAGCCCCTTCTTCACTCCTCAGTTGGGCATAGAGACACACTAGAACTTGTAGGGTATGTTTTTCAAGCCAAAGGAATGTAAGATGACTGAGATTTTTTTCACACTTTCAACGGACTGTGATCCTGTCACAGCTTAAAGTAACCTGACAGTAGAAGGTTGGGAGTTTGCAAGTTTTCCATTAACTTGGCATTTAAAAACTTAAAAAGTTTTCAGAAATAAACTCATCTCCCTTTGCCTTTCTTTTAACATACTGTATAATATTTACTTGTAAGAAAGTTTAATTTCATAAAACATTTCATTTTATTAATAAATGCCAGAGCTCAACCAGTGCCCGATTGGAAGGGTAGTAAAAAGTATATCTCATTGTGAGGTGGAGATATTCTTATCCATATGGGAAACTCTGTTAGGAATGACACCCAAGTGTCCGCAGTGCATATCTTGCCTGGTGTTGAAACAAAGGTTAGGAAACTTTAAAAAAAAAGAGATTTTTCTTAGCAGCAGTAAAGTTTTCCCCTGAAGCTAGTTGGTGCTTGTCTAAGTACTTGTGCTCAAAAACAAATGCTCTGTCCCTGAGAAGTTTAAGCAAAAAAGAAAAACAGTTGAAAGAGTCATCCTAATGCTTTAGAAGTGCCCTGTCCCTCTTCACCTCTGCTAGAGCAGTCAAATACTGAGCTGGAGAAGATGACGACCTAAAATGAGGTTTTTATGCCCCTCCTAGCACTGTTAACCCAGCAGCAGACCTTTCGTGGACAAGAAAGCCAAGGCTTGGTCTCTAATACTACAAAAACTTGGACCACAGTATAAGCAGGCTGGTGATGCACACAGCTCAGAAATGATGCTTGACAGACTTGGAAATCATAACCTGTGGCCAGTTATGCTCCAACTCAGTGGAGCAGCTGGACAGGCCAGAGGATTCCCATGACCTTGAGCACACTCAAACTTCACCTCTACAGCTCAGGAGATTCTATAGCTACAGAAGCAGTGTGCCAATCTCTGTGTCGTACTGCTGTCATATAGTCAGTAAGTAGGTTTTATCCTGCAAGCTTTAGCTTAAGAAAGTTCCAGTTCTTTGATAATTCATTGAGTTATGATTGCAATTCTATGCTAATTTCAGTTCTATACTAGTATTGAGTTTACTATGCTATTTTTTCATGCAAATAAATGTGCATTACCATAGACAATAGATAGGGGAAAAAATGAGTCCCAACAAATAGAAAAGTCAGTAGAAAGTAAAATTCTGTGTGTTGTCTCTCCCAGTGAAGGTAGAGCTGTATAGCTACATTACTCCTGTTGTGTAAGGATATCTTGATTCAAACCTTAACACTTAGGAAATAACCTTAACCTTCTTAGGTTCTTTTTCTATAAAGTCAGTTTAGTAAAACATTCCTTTCAGAGTAGTTGCAATAAATTGAAAGTATATTTTTTTATCTTTCTAGCTTAGTGCTTGGCCCATTGGAAGTGACAAATGATTTCTTCATTATTGTCATTTTTAGTCTCTACTTGCTAATCGATTGATGGTGTTGATGATTGAATCTGAAGCGTTAAGCACAATCTACTTATCTGAAAGGCTCTAAAATATCTATCTTTTTGAGGACTGGGTATTAGACCAACTATCTATACCAAGTATACCCATGAGAGATGGTTGATGACCAACCATCTAATGATACATTGAAATTCTGTAAATGGGAATTCATTACAAATGTATTCATTATACATCTTAAATAAATACTAAATAAATTACTATTATAGTTTAAGATGCTTTTGAGGCATGGTTTCACCTTTTAGGAGACAATTCCAATACAGTTTGGTTCAGACCAGTTCATTAAACACGTTGGCAAAGTGATATGAATTAAAACACTCTCCAGCCCTGCTGGCTTAATGCTAATGTGGACAAAGCTTACACGGCTAATTCTACCTAGAAAGGAAGGGTTGTATAGTTATCTTCCCTCTATTCTTTGACCCCTTTGCTGGCTATGGTGTTTTCCTTGGCTTGTACTTAAAAAAAAAAAAAAAAACACCCAGAAAGATTGCTAGGTATTTCTTTCCTTTGGTTTATTTTTCAGCCAAAGTATAAGACCTTACTTAGATGACTAGCAATTAAGGAATTTTTGTGGTTTATTTCCTGATCTAACTGCTTACTTCTGAAGAAAGCAATTCTGACAAGCTTGTGTTAACCTGGATTTTACCAAAACTGTAGAGCCAAAAACATTTTTGAAAGATTTAGATAGAAAAATCAGGTTGAATTGTAATAATGGAAAGCTTCTTAAAGTGGCTTTTTCTATATCCCATTGTAGGGTAAGGTAAAAGGTATCAGGCTTTTCTGCCTTCCCGCCATTAGGATAGATGACGGAACCCTGCGGTCCCGAATGCACACCTGATGGCGGGCACCTGGAGTAGGGTGTGGGCATAGGTAGATGGGATTCACCTGGGATAAGACTAGGCTTTTAAGGGCGGTGTCACAGGGATGCCAGCAGCAGCAGAAGCCGAGAGAGAAGCAAGAGAAGCAGACGCCGAGAGAAGGCCTGAGAGCCCAGAGTGAAGACCTGCTGGGGGCTGGGAGGCCTGCCAGCTTACCAGCCCCCCAGCACCCCTGCCTGCTGTGTACCTGGTAAATCCCAATAAAAACCTGCAAAACCATTGAGGACTCTGACTCCTCCTTTACCCGGTCTGCGGGATCATAGAAAACCTGCCCTGTGTCCTTCCTGTCCTTATACCCATGGACAATAATTTTTCTCCTAGATAATTACTTTTTTATAAAAAATTTTTCCTGTGCTTTAATTTCTTATTTTCATAACATGGAAGACTTCCAGGCCTACTAGAAGGTAAGTAGGCAAATCAATTGATGATCATTCTACTACAATAAAAACTTTGAATCAACAAAGCCCTTTATTTATAAAGATCTCAACACTGTTCATAATTTAATCTCATTGCTCTGTGTGTATTAGTTGAATATTGATTCAAATTTTAATTCATTTTGAAGCAGCATTTCAAGGAAGAAAAGAACTTTAAAAAAATCTATTTTCAAGGTGGAAGAAACACAGACATCACATTCAGTGTTAAAATGAAGAGCTGTAGCTTCCTGATTACCATTCACACTAGGTATTACTAGCTTCAGGTGAGGCATGAATCAGCAGTTTAAGAATGCCCCCCCAGGAAGTATTCTTTTATGTCTCTTTCATGTTTGCTGTAGGTGGTGTTGGCTTCATTCGAGGTTTTACTCACTGTTGCAAGATGACTGCTGGAAACGCCTAAGTCAGTTTGACCCAGCAGATAAGCATAACCATCCTTTTCTAGTATTCCCTGAGGAGGTTCTGAAGTTCACTCTGATTAGATTGGATTAATTGTGGCTAACGGAGGCCCATGGACTGTGTCCATTGACAGGAGAACGCAGAGTGTTCATTGACCTAGTTACAGCATATCTGGGGTTCTGGGCAGTCAGTTTCACTCAGCACACTCTGTTCAAGGTTGGGGGGAGGGGTAGAAAGAAATTCCACTGGAGCAAAATCAGGATGGCTACCAGTCAGAAAAAAAAAAAAAATCAAAACTAGAAATGTCCATGACATTCATCACTATTGAAGGTAGAAAGGGGTAGTAGTGAGGGTGGGAAATAAAAGGGTGAAGGTACTGGGTGCTTTTGAGTAGGAATGTGACAGAATAAAAACAATTAGGCACTTAATAAGGATCATGTAATAATATATAGCATGAATTTATGTTTCCGAAGTGCTTTCATTTACCCAAGCCCCTTGGATTTAATCTCTTGTGAGGTCAGAGGTATTATACTTATTTTGCAGATGAAATTGGGGTGCAGAGGAATTATTTAGAGCTAATAACAGAGCTAAGGTGATGATTCAAGTCAACATTTTTGATTTACTTTTTTACCATATTATAAATTACTATTAGATCAGCTTCATCAAATTACTTAGTTTCAAAGACTTTCTTAATTTACTCATAGAATATTTATTGAATGCCTGCTATTTGCCAAATATCATGTTAGGTATTGGGGATAAGAAACTTATACAGAAGTAATAACAAACAGGCCTTTATTTTGAGTCATTAAATGAAAGCATGGGGTCACACAACACTTATATAGTCTTGAACGAGTTGGGGGGCTATATAAAGAAGACTCATGAAGTGGATCATGTCTCAGCTAAAACATTAAAGCTGAGTAAGGATAGAAGGAATAGAAGGCTAAGAGTGTGGAAAGAGTAAATATTTTCAACAGGGAGAACAACATGTGAAAGGGCCCTGGGGGTAAGCATAGCATTTAGAAAAATTTCGCTTTTGAATATGGCTGGAGCACCATCTACCATTTTATAAGAGAGTGAGCTGTGGAGATGAAGGAGGCTGAAGTGCCATTGGTTGTGGGCACACAATGAAGTGTCTCAAATGTTTTGAGTTTTATCACAAAGGATTGAAGGGACATAGGGAGGTTTTAGAAAGGTCATTCTGCTTATAGAATGAAAAATGGATGGGAACAGGGGGAAGAAATGGGACAGGAATTTCATTATGACTGTTTCAGTCACCAAGAAGTGAGGTCATGAGAACTTGAATAAAGACAGTGTCAGAAAAGCAAAATAAGTTTTTGGATTTCTTTGATATTAATGTTATTTTACTCTAAAGAAATAATAAGTGATGTTTATTCAGAACACTTAATTTTAATCTCTTCAAAGTTCACTTAAAAAAATTTTGTTGGACTTGTTTCATTCAACAAGCATTTATTGAGCAACTACTACAAACCAGATAGTCTACCTCTGTCCAAATGTTGGCATCTTGTCAGTTTAAGCTGGTTATAATACATACATTTGCATTTTTTAGATATATCACAAAGTCAATTTCCTTCCTATGGAACTTCAGAATCTTGTCTAAATTCATATTAAGAGAAAAGGCTTTGAAAGAGAGTTGTAGGATAACTTGGGTTTTTAGCACTTCTTCCTAATTTAAAAATCTTGTTTATTTTTCTTATAACATCTGGGAAAGGCAAAAAAATTATTGTAAAGATCACTACTTTATATAGCTGTGTGAATTTGCTACAAAAATCAGTTCCCATGCATTTTGTGAGCTTCCTCAAATTTCAAAATCAGGACAAGTCTATATTCCAATAGATGCAAATGAGGAAAGGTATGTAGCTCCTGCAGGGAATAAAAGGATTTAGGCAAACATGCAGTATGTATTTACTAATTAATTCAGCTAATTTTGATGAAGTCTGATGCTTAAAAACAGTCTATTTATTTATGGAATTAAAAGTCTATACACTCCCTCATTATCAGCATGCTGGGTACACTCCTCACTCAGGTATCAGCTCCTCTAGTAATCTCTAGGCTGTTGCAAAGCTTTACAACCCTAGCTGATAAAGGCAATTCTAATTTAGTGCTCAGATTAATTATCAGCAATATTAAATGAATATATTGGAGCTATTTACATGTGTCATTCATAGTTGCTGTATTCTAAGGAAAATGATTATAATTGTTCTTATTAGTTATCATATTTTGTGCTTCTGCAGTGAAATATTCTCTCTCTGTCTCTCTCTCTGTCTCTCTCTCTCTCGGTTTTGTTTTGGGACTATCTTAATGAGCAAAAAGGCTTACAATATTTTGAATGTTCATAAGGCACCAAATAGCATTCTCTAATTCATTAGTGATATTTTATGGGAAAATTCCTTTGTGTCATTCTATATATTTGTGAGCACATGTAAACCAGATTTAAAAGGAAAAATGGGATAGTCAGTTAATTTTCTTCAACTGGTATTTTGCCACAATAATTATGATAAAGAACAAAAAGCTAAATACCTCTAAGATATGAAAGAGTTTACATTTCTCTGTTTTGCTCTTAATTCTTTTAGGAATTGAAATATAAAACCTCGGACCATAACTTTTGCTGCCTAAACATTATGTATTTAAACTCCTGACTCACAGTAATCTTATAGGTTTTTGTCTGCATAGTACCTTTTCCCTAACCTGAAAGCATGTGACTCTACCCTACATTGAAAAAAACTTATATTTGTAATATGAGGATTACCTGCTTACTGCTACCAAGATACCTGATTAAGTTTCAATATTGTAAATTTTGCTATCACTATAAAAGCTGCCAGATGTTCACTTGAATTGAGTTATATAGATTTATGACTGTTATTTAGTACAATTATGGCAATGTTTCAAAAATGAATGGTTTCCAAATAGCTAAAGTTCAAATCTCTAAATCATTTTTACTTTGAGTGCTTCTATTTTTTTACCTAAGGCTCAATTCAACATTACCTTTTCTAGAAATCCTTCCCTAATTTCTCTGCTAGCTCTGGTCAAAGTTTATGCCCCCTTTTTTATATCGACACAGTATTTTGTATTGTAAGCATCTGTTTTCTTCATCTGTTCTTATCAGCCTTCTTCCTCCTTCTGCTACATGGACTGGAAACACTGAGAGTTGGAACTTCGTTATGTTCATCTATATTTTTTCAATGCTTTACACCATGCCTCACACATAGTAAGGTAGATTCATTACAAAAAGGTGAGTCATTTGAAATTTTACCGTCCATTTCCCCACCTTTCAAAGTGAAGTTTACCAAAAATAGTAATAGAATTTTGATCATTTAGGTGTCACTAAGAACTATAGAGTTTCAAATCCTCTAAATATGTGTCTGTTAGTCTCACACAGGGTCAGATACCTAGGATTTGTGTATACTTTAACAAGGTTTCGGAATGAGATAGGCTGATGGTGCCAGATTTCTAGAGCTGCTGAAGAAACTTTTTGGGTCCTCTGAACTGATTTCTGACATCATAGTGTCTACACATCAATTCTTTAATTGGCTTTCATCTCTGTGTTCCATTCACCTTGGTCTATTGATGGTGATGCTGTTAGTTAGAAATTCCTGAGGCATTTACATAGCATATGGTAATTATCATGAGTCTATTTCTCCCACTGGTTACCGTGTTGTGAGTTGACTGGCCTGGTGGTTCTTATTACGATTGCAAGATGCACATTAGCAAAAAAAAAAATAGAGGGCTTTGAGGAATATGATATATGACTTACAAATTCTGAAGAGTGAACAGTATGATCAGGGACCGTAGTGTGTGTGTGTGTGTGTGTGTGTGTGTGTGTAGAGAGAGAGAATTCTTAAACCTGGGGTTCTACTTTTATTAGGGTCCAGGATGTCTAGGATATTTGCAGGTTCATTATTGACTAATGTGAAACATAACTAGGGCACAGGAAGGGAGAAGTGGTGTCATTTAAGCAACCAGAGCATTGCCATGTATTATCCAAGGCATTCCCAAAGAGGAAAATGCATGAGTTGGAAGAGCCTAATTATCATCTGGTTATTTTGCTAGTAACTGAGGCAAACAGCTAATGATCTGTTTATTCAAGATGAGTCTCTTTTGAGATAGATGCCTCAGCAATCAAAAACTTAGTATCAGCTACTTTCATTACACTGTCATTGGTTCCCTGTCTCTTATCTTTTCCCTTTACTTTAAACAATTATTGGGTCTTAAACCAAATTGTCTGATTTTTCTTCCAATACAAGAGACAGCTGTTCCCATTGCATCTTATGGCATCTTTTTGGCTAGTTTCATTACTGTTTGTTTTTCAAATATTCAATTAGCTTTTTTCTTTTTCCCTCTACTGACAGAAAAAACAGTTCAAAAAATGCACAAAACTGTGGACTCAATTTCATTCTTATGCTTAACCTGAATGTTTAATGTTGAAAGAAACTGTTTTCTAGAATTAGAGGTATTGCTGTAATTGAGCTCCATATCAATGATTCTCTAAATTTTGTATTTAAAGTAAAAACAAGGCAGTCAGAAAACAACAACATGATAATTAGTACCTACCAATCAATAATTTCTTTAGATGTAAGTGAAATAAATTCTCCAATTAAAAGACATAGAATAGGTGAATGGATTGAAAAAATGAGACATGTGTATATGCTGCTATTAGGGACTCATTCTGGATATAAAGACATAAAAAAACTGAAAGCAAAGGGATAAAAAAAGATCCTCTATGCATATGGGAACCAAAAGAGAGTTGGAATAGCTGTAGTTATACCAGACAAAATAGACTTTGAAACAAAGACTGTACTTAGAGACAAAGAGGCATTTACTTAATGGGGTCAAACAACAAGAGGATACAACATTTGAGATTACGCTTGTGCCCAACATAGGAGCATCTAAACATATAATGCACATCTTAATATACCCAAAGGGAGAAATAGCAATTAAATAAAACAATAATAGAGGCTTTTAACATTCAACTAACATCAATGGATAGACCATCCAGACAGAAAATCAACAGAGAAATATTGGTTTTAAATGATACATTAGACCAAATAATCTTAACATATTTACAGAACATTCCATCTAAAAGCAATAGAATACACACTCTTCTCAAGAGCACATGAAACATTCTTCAGGATAGGTTATATGTTAGGCCACAAAACAAATCTTAATAAAATTAAGAAGGTTGAAATCACAAAGCCTCTTTTGGGACCATAATGGTATAAAACTGGAAATAAGTTACTGTAATAAAACAGGAGAATTTACTAACATGTGAAAATCATGAGACTAGCTACCAGTCTTGTGTTAAAGAAGAAACCAACAGAAAAATAAAAAAAAATCAAATCTTGAGATAAATGAAAATTGAAATACACATACTAAAACGTATGGGATACAATAATAGAAATTCTAAAGTAAAGTGAAAGTTCATAGTGATAAATGCCTACATCAAGAAACAAGAAAAATATCAAATAGAAAACCTATTATCACACCTTGAGAAACTAGGGAAAAATGAGGCCTAATTGGTAGAAGGAAGGAAATAGGAAAGACAAGAGTGGAAATAAATGAAACAGAGACCAAAAGACAATAGAAAAGATCAATAAAAGTAAGCTCATTCTTTGGAAAGATAAACAAAATTGATAAACTTTTAGCTAGACATGCCAAGAAAAAATGAAAGAACTCAAAATAAGTAATGAAAGAGAAAACATTATACTTGAAACCACAGAAATAAAAAGGATCACGAGAATGCTACAATTATACATCAGCAAATTAAACCTACAGGAAGTGGATAAATTCCTACATTGTGCAAACTCCCAAGAGTGAATCATAAACATACAGAAATTCTGAATAAACTGAAAGTGATTGGATCAGTATTCAAACATTTCAACAAACAAATGTCCAGGACCACATGGATTTCCTGGTGAATTCTCTCAATTCAAAGAATAGTAACAATTCATCTCAAAGCCTTTTTGAGAAGTAGAAAAGATAGGAACACTTCCAAACACATTTATTGAGGTCAGCATCACACTGATATCAAACCCACAAGGGAAATAATTACAGACAAAAATCTTCAACAAAATATTAGCACATTGAATTCATCCGTACACCAAAATGATTATTCGCCATTGGAAGTTAGGGATGTAAGATGGTTTAATATCCACAAATCCATGGGACACACCACATTAACAAAATGAAGGTTAAAATTATATGATGATGTCAATAGATGAGAAAAGTCATTTGACAGAATTCATCATTCGTTTGTGATAAAAACTCTTTAGTAAGGAAATGTATCAAAACACAATAAAAGCCATATATGGGGAACCCACAGTTAACATCATACTCAATGGTGGATGAAAGATTAGGAAGAAGACAAGAATGCCCACTGTTATCATTTTATTTGGTAAAGTACTGGAAGTTCTAGTTCAGAACATTTAGGCAAGAAAGACAAAAAAGGACATCTAAATTGGAAAGGAAAAAGTAAAACTCATTATTTGCAGATGATATGAAATTGTACATAGAAAAACCCTAAGACTACAGGAAAACAACTGAGAAGTAATAAATGAATTCACCAAAGTTGCAGTATACAATAGCCAAAGAACTGTTGCTTTTCTGAACACTAAATTATTAAAAAATTTTAATGAAGGAAAATCATATAATTCAACTTTGCCATGAAAAATAGAATATTGTGAAGGTTCTGAATTTGTTTCAATTAATCTGTAAATGTTTTACTTTAAAACATCTTACTTAGTATGCTATCTTAGCCAATTTCTTTTAATTTCTTCCAAGACTTTTGATAATTGTTATTTTAGCATCTTATTACTCTTCCATTAGAAAAGACTTCTGATAGTTAAACCAAATATTTCCTAAAGTGATTTTTGCCTCTTCTTTACTACACAATTCTTAGGAAAACACAGCTTCTTCACGTACTACCAATTACATTTCACCCCATAAAAAACTTAATCACCCCTTTAATATATTCTTTGAGCCAAAAAACTCAGTAGTTTTTTAATCTTTACTTTTAGATCTTATTTAGAGACATGCTGTTTTCCCCCTTTAATTGTTGCTTCTCTCCAAGTTGCACATTAGAACCACATTTCTTAAAATAAGACCTTGAACTATTTGCATAAGAATCAGATTTATTCAAAATCTACTGTAAAGGAAAAGTACCTCAAAATTGCACTCCATATTGTAATTTATCCAGTATCTCACTTGGTATAAAAATAAAAGTAACAATAATAAGGTGAGTATTTATTACAAGCTAAATATAGATTGTGGTCTACTCTGTGCACCTGATCATTTCTTCCCACCTATTCCAAGTCAGTTTTGTTTTATTATGAGTTGCAATATTGAAATGACCTTCTAGGGATCAAACAATCCTTTCCAACTCTCTTTGGAGGGATTCTCCTTCATTTCCAATCTCAACTTGGATTCCCCTTTTTCATTCATGAACTCTCTTGATGAATGCATTGTCACTCATGTCTTTATAATAAACTGATGGCTTCCAAGTTTATAACTCTCACCCAGCCTCTCCTCTGGATTGAGAGTTCTATATCCAGTTATTTACTTTCCCCTTCTATTTGAATATATAATGGAAATTTCATATTTACTGTGATGAAAATATAACTTTTGATTTTCATCCCAGCATCCCAAACCTGTACTTCTTTAAGTCTTTCCCTTTGCAGTGAATGACATTCATTTTCTCAACTAGGAACCTAGAAGTCAGATTCTTCTAGATCTCTAATCTCTTATTTCCAGTCCATTAGCAAGTCCTATTGTTATAGCATCCAACATATATTCTGAATCGGAATCTTAATTGCCCCTTCACTGCTACCATGTTGGTCCAAGCCACCATTACCTTTTGACTAGTGCTTCAATAGTTTCATCACTGGCCTCATGACTTGTACTTCTACCCTCCCCACAGCAGCAGAATCACCTTTTAACAGTTGTAGTTTGATTGCATCACTCCAATTCTCCAATACCCTCAAGGGAATTCAACCATACTTAGAAAAAAAAATCTAAATTTACTAAAGAACTGCTATGATCTATAAGGCCTACCTGGTGTTTCCTGTCCACTTCTTCCACCTTCTATCCAACCATTCTGTATTGTGCTCCTATCTCAGGAACTTGCACTTGTTATTCTGTCTGGAATTCGCTTCCCCAACATAGCCACCTGACTTTATGTATTCTTTCATGTCTCTGCCACATAACACTTTTTTCAAGGGGGTCTTCCTATCTAAACTGCCATCCTTCTGTTTTCTTTAAAACATGTATACAATCTGGCATCATATTATGTATTTATTTTATTATTTTTAAAAATTGAAGTAACATTATAACATTTTAGAAGCTATGGCTCATCAAAACCCAAACTGTGTTGGGCCTCCCTTGTGGTGCAAGGGGTTAAGTAGCGCACTATGAAGCAATCCACAGCCTCTGCAGCATGAGTTTCAATGCCCAGCCGGCCAGGGAGCAACCCACATGGTGCAGCAGACCTCTCCTGACTCGCCTGCTACTCCCCTCAGCAGTGTATTTCAGTCAGTCTGCCTGTTCTGTTCCCCACTCTGTCTCCGGTGAATCCTCTCACCCCCCACATCTCTGGCCTATACCCCAGCTCTTGTATGCATGAATAAATAAATCTTTAAAAAAAAAACACTGTGTCCATGTTTATGCTTGTTTTCTGTATATTTCTCTTTGTGTTATTCTACGGAACGACCCACTTCTTGTTCACTACTGTCCTTTCAAGGCCTACAGCAGTACCAGGTTAATACCAGCATAATGCCATCTTCATATAATACTTTAGTTAAATTATGACTAAGAGTTTGAAATAAACTATTTTTCAAAAATTTCCACAACCTAAAATGACAATGAGATGACTCAGTTTTGGACAATCACTAAAATAGCATGTTAACCTTTACCTTCCTTTCTTGCTTGAAAGTGCTTTCTTAAGTCTGGTCAGCTTGAAATGTCTTTTTATATTGGCCAAGTGTTGTAACACTCTCTTAACTAGGTCCTCTGCCAAACTAGCCCCAAATTTAAGTTGTAATACAATCATAATTGTTTTAATTATTTAATGTCATTATGAATCCATGCATATATGTTGCCCAAAGGTTTCCTCCATGGCATTTCTTGATCTTGTTTTTTTGATTTATAGGTTAGATGTATTTTGGACATGTTTAGTTATATTTCCACTCCTGACTACCAAGGAAAATATGTAAAATTAGATATCTGGGATATCAAAAGCTTCTTTTTCTTAGTTTGGTATTATCAGTCATGCTTATGTAGGTAGTTGAATATATTATACCCAGAATTTAGTACATGCATTAAATATGATAGAGTTCACTAGGAAATGTAAAAATAGAACAAAATACAACACTTTACTTGCAGATTGGAGGTGAGGTGATTGGTATGTTAATTAAAGGTGACCTCAGCACTCTTAATATTAACCTCCTGATTTTCTCCAGTGTTTCAGGTAGAAAAAAATTATTCTTCAATATTCCTAAGAATGAGATTGGATAAAGGACACAAATGAAGTCCAGACCAAGTACAAAAACATGAGCTCCTTCTCCTGGCTGCTAAACTAATGCAGACTTAGTCTGAGGATGAGATAACTATCTCGACAGCCATTCCATCGCTCAGACTTCAAATTATAGTAATTATGACAATTTGTGCCAATAGCCATGAGGTGGGATTTTTGATGTGGTTAAAAATAACATCTGTAAAACCCAATAAAAATTACATTTTGCTAATTTTCTGATAAGATACTGTTTTAACTATACTGTCTTCTACCGCTGCCAGTTTTCAATTAGAGCATTCCTTTAAAAAAATTTTTTTAACCCATTTTGTCTTCTGGATCCAATTCCATTCTCAGCAATGCATTTGTTTTAATGTTCTTAATTAATTGTTTTGTGTGAATTTTGCCTTTCAAACTGATGCCAATCTTTGAGACTTTATTACCTTGCTGATTGCTAAATCTTGATACAAAAGGACCAATAGCAGGACTCAGCTTGTTCTTTCTGGCTTACAAAACAGCTCCCAGAGAGGCCTGCTCGGCCAAGTCACTGCAGAAAAGGACAATGATATGGGGAATAATGGGGCTCCTAAAACAGGTTGGGTCTGCAGTTCTGTCCTGCTTGGACATTGCTAGCTCACTCCAGGGACAGGGTCATTGTTGGTGGCAGCTCACAAAACATGGTC
Source organism: Talpa occidentalis (assembly GCF_014898055.3). Classification (NCBI taxonomy): domain Eukaryota; kingdom Metazoa; phylum Chordata; class Mammalia; order Eulipotyphla; family Talpidae; genus Talpa; species Talpa occidentalis. Next base: position 29,292,230 of record NW_023604295.1, read on the forward strand.
CTCAAGAGCGTTGTAACAGCGCTTCATGTGTATTTCTAGAGTGTTTCCTTAAAACTCTTTTCTTGGTTAATTTTCACTGAAAAAAAAATTTATATTTGTATGTTTTTATTGCAGAGACAATAAAATTGAAGTTCAGAGAGTTTACAGTCTTATTCAGTTGGTGAATGGTACCACAAGCAGGCTAGCACAAGGACGTTTTGAACCTCCTTCCCTGGTCTTTCAACTAAATCATGTGTCCCTAAGCCAGCAAAATTGTATTTTTGGGTAGGACCCATTCCGGCCCTTCAGAAATGATTTTCCTTTATCTTGCCCTTCTTTCTATTCCTTCATTTGTTTAAGTAATCAAATGAAACTCTCCTGATATAGCCATCTCCTTCTCTTTTCACATTTATACATTCTTACTTCTCATTGCAAATTTTTTTTGAAGATTTTATTTTTTTAATTACACAAGTGCCGGGGTACAGGCCAGATACATGGGAGGGTGAGAGGATTCACCAGAGACGGCGGGGAACAGAACAGGCAGACTGACTGAAACACACTGCTGAGGGGAGCAGCGGGCGGGACAGGAGAGGTCTGCCTCGCCATGTGGGATTCTCACAGGCCGGCCAGGATCAAACCCGCACGGTAGAGGCTGCGAACAGCTTCACAGTGCGGTGCTCAACCGCCTGCACTACCAGGGAGGCCCTCATTGTTAATTAATTTTAATCAAATTTGACTGATTTGCCATCATTTACATAACAATTTTGGGAGCACAACTTCATACCTCAACAAGTGCACATGCTTCACTCACATTTAAAGTTTATGAAAAGAATAGACTACTTTTGTTTCCTCCACATTCTCCTATTCATTCAACCACATGCCAATTGAGACTAATATTTCCTCTTCATTCCTATCTTCACCGCTTCATTTCAAAAACTCATCATCTCTTTTCTGATGAATTGGGTATAAGATAAAATGGGAAATAGGAGTTTATTCATTCACCCATTCATCAAATGCTGAGGGCACTGGAGTCAGCAAGACAGACACAGTTTCTGTCTTCACTGAGTTTAAAAGAGTACTAGGTCTGTTCTGTCAGAGGTGAATAGTTAAATCTCCTTCTCACTTCCTCTGAATTCCTTTATTTCTCTATCTCAAATATGCATATATAATCCTCTCCAAGGATTTATTTTACTGTAAAGACTATAGGTAAATAATTATACTCCATATATATTAATTTCTGAAATATAGCAGCTAAAATGATAGTATGAAAATATAAGTCAATTCTCTAGTAGTAATTTTTTACTCCAAGATTCATGCTTCCTTGGCAGGCAAGCGTGCATACGTGTGTGCATGGAGACTTTACATGTAATATTTCTCTGGTTGATATTTATCTACAAAGACATTTTCCTACTTTACCATTACTGACTGGTTTCAAGAATTCAAAGCTTTTTTTTTTTTAATCAACATTCAAGAATTAATCTTCATCCATTTTTCCCACTTGCATCAAATAATCTCTTCAAGAGTGAGTAAAATTTTGATTTGAATACATTGTATTATTATCTAATTCCTCAACAATGTATTTTACTAATACATTCCCTATTTTTTTTAAACGTTCTCATTGGAAACAGACCAGACATTTTCAGGTTATTTTAGTTTAAGTAAAAAGGACACAAGTATCCCTTTAGAGTGGCTCTACATTTTGTTTTGTTTGTACTTTTGCTAAGGCATGCTAAAATATCAGAATTTCCTGAAGGTTTAAATAACTTGTTAGAGAACCTGGCTCCATCCTGACCTGGATGAATAAATATGGCATTAGTATTTCTGGCAGTCTTAGGAGCCACTCAGAGCTCTAAAGGATCAATTCTACAACAATCAGAAAGATAACAGGAAAGAAATAACCATCTTCATGCACTTTCTCTCTGACCTGTCAGTGATTTGATTTCCCAAGGAACAGTGAATAAAACCCATGCTTTTCTACCTCATTCAAGCTGTGGCTCACCTTAAACCTTACAGGAGCAGAATTGAGAGGGTGGAAGGTTAAATTTAAGGACAGTGGGAAGAACCAGTCACTCCATTCCCCACCAGAAACCCACCCATGCCAGCTAGTTCACAGAGCTCTGAATGAGGTCAGGGACCATGTTTGTTTTGTTAACATCAATATCCCTTCATTATGAAGAATGTTCATAAGTGAGAGTGGTTTCAAGGGAAGGTTTTCACTCTCTTTTGAGCTGCAAAGTCAATGGGCAATGAAGACAAATGTGGTCTATTCATAAGAATTTTGGATGAGTGAGGACAGGATGATATCTCAGGGAACTGGAATCACATGAGATATGTTTTAGGTGGCAGGTTGTTGGGGAGGCTGGAAGCATCTTAAATATGTTTATATAAGAAGAGCAAAGTGAAGATGAACAGGTTGAAAAGGAGGGAATATTGATAGACTGAGATATAATAGGAACCTTGTAGGACACATAAACACCCTTTGAAATATTTAGTACCTTAAGGCATGTGAATCTTTTCTCTTTGTGTGAAGGCATCAATTTTTGGAATCTTTGATTCTCATAGGAAAGAATTTTGTCTTGATTTTATTGCTGGAAAAAGGAAGTAAAAGAGAATTCAATAAAAAATACCAAACAAATAAAAAATACATATATAAAAATAGTATACGAGCATATAATATGTAAATTATAGACATACAGAATATGTGAACTAAGTATATATGCAGATATGAATCTCTACATACTGAAATATGATGTCTGGATTTTGTTTATAATAATTTAGGTTGGGAGAGATAAGGAGTATAGATGAAGCAAAATTAACCATAAGTATCTCTATATGTGTACTTCAATTAATAATAAAATAACAAAGTTTGTAAAGTCATAAAGAGTTGTTAAAATAAAATCTCCATTATTTACTCACTCTGATTTTATTTTTAAGATACTCACATTTTTCTGAAGATCATGAAATGTGTTAGTTTATAGGAACTTGGCCAGGCTTCCTTGATAATTAATTGGCTGCTTTAAAATATTTGCATCTGGGGATTTTAAAAAAATTCTCAATGTCTTTAATTTGTGATCTGGTAGGAAATAGGTTAACTAAAGGTTTTAACTGACAGTTCCTGTAATTACTAGTAACACGGACCATTTCCCATATGCTTACTGACTATACATTTATATTTTCTATGGTTTTCTCTTCTATATTTTTTGCCAATAATATTAATTTCCTATGACTCCTGTAACAAATGACCACAAATTTGGTATCTTAAAACAACAAGGATATTGTCTCATTGCTCTGCAGTTCAGAAGTTAAATCTGTATCACTTGACAGAAGTCAAGATGTCAGCAGGATGGCACATTCTCTAGAGACTCTAAGGGCAAATGTGTTTCTCACCTCTTCCAGCTTCTGCCTGTCAGTAAACCTCGGCTTGTGCCTGTACCACCTCACTATTCAAGACCAGCGTCTTCAAGTATCTTCTGTGTATAAAATTCTTCTTCCTCCTTCTTGTAAGAATACATGAGATCAAATTTAGAGCTCACCCAGATAATCTAAAATAATCTCCACATTTCAAAATCCTTAGCTTAATCATTCTTTGAGTTTCTTTTTCTATCCCCAAATAAATTGACCTTCTCAGATGCCACAGATTAGATTGCAGATATCAGATTGTAGATATCCCTGGGGTGTTCATTCTCACTCTACCGCACTCACTTTTGTCTTGCCCTTTTTTTTTTTTTTGAAAGAATTAATGCTTTATGTTGGAATAATTTTAGATTTATAGAAATGTTCCTGTGTGTTCCCAGTACAGAGTTTTCCCATATACTCTTTCCCCAGTTTCCCTAGAATGATTTTAAAAATGTTCTAAAAATTTTGTTTTTGAATTTTATGTGCTAATGGGGTTGGGCATAGTGTTTATTTTTAGAACAAAAATAGGTGGGAAAACCCGTGCACTTTTTTATTTAAAATGAGATCCTTATTACCCATATTCTACTTTTCCAAAGCAAAAAGGAAGACACAAAACCATGATTCTGACTAAGAAATCAATCGATTGATACAAGTATGGGCTCACAGAGTTCCAGTTAAAGCAATAACTGTAAAGTATTATTATTGTGAAATATGGGTAAGATTTCTGTTAATTTTAATATATAGTGCCCCAAATTTATTATATATATTGCCTATAAATTTCCTTATAGATTTTGTTTCATTTATATTCAAGAAAAGCTTGAGATATTTTAAGAATTTGTTTTAAGCAGAAGGAGAAATTACAAGTAACAAGCTTATTTTGAGTCAGTGTGCACTGAGAAAAGAGCATAGCTGAGGTATTCCATTAACTATTCCCATACTATGCCACTGAATTGTACATTGAACATGTCAAGTTGCTTAAATGTTATTTATTGAAAATTATCCTGTGTGATTTGATCTAAACAACATCAATACATCTAAGTCACTGTAAATTTCATTCAGTTTCACACATTTGGTGACATGGGCAAATGATCAATAGGTTTCACCTTAATTTTCATTTGATTTTTATATTATTCTATCTGAAGACTAAGAGATGATATTTTTAACTTCTTTATAAGTTATGTTGATACTATGGAGCATCAGGCTGATGCTATGGAGCATCAGTTGGTCGATGTTTAAAAAAGTAATGAGAAAAACAAATAATTTATAAAAGTTTGAGATTCAGAGCTCCTGCAGCCACCACTGTCTTCAAATATTGTTTTTTCAATGGCTTTGAGCCAATTACTTGGCCCCTTTACCTCAGCTTCTGAATTAGTGAAATGGGAACTAGTATAGTGTGATTAATTTATCTCCTAAGGGGGTTGTTTATATTAATTAACTACTGTTAAGAGCTTTGAAGATGAAAAGTGCTAACTGCTTATGCCATGATTAGCCACAGAATAGTGGAATATGATAACTGCTTCACTACATAAATGACTGAACCTGATACACAGAAACTGTGAAATCTGTGGGAGGAGTTAAGAGGCAGGCAAGAAGACAGCTGAGGGCCCATACTATTCAAGGAATATATTATTTATATTTGAGCCTTGGTGTCAATGGCTTAAACTACTTTCCAAAATATATTTAAAATGTCATAGCACTGGCACCATATTTTGCTTGATCAGTGCCCATCAGGACATTTCTTTCCTGGATATATTTTTCCCCACAAACTCAACTAAATGCACCTTGATTCACAAGCTAGAGAGTATCGATTATTTTTGATTATTCTTTGCATGTGCACTCACATACACCCACAGACAACACAAATTGTGATGGTTCACAGGGTAGAACATTCTGCTTTTTATTTGTATTGTTCAAAGCAAAGCAAACCAAACACATTAGTGGAACATAAACGACCATTGCTTTGAGCCAATGAATATTTAAGGATATTAATTTACTTCCTTTAATAGTCTTTAAGAAATTTTAAAAATAAACAAATGGAACAAAGGAATAAAATGTCAGACTTTAAGCTTGAGCTCTTGCTGAGAACTGTGCTTTGCAGTTGACCGTATCATTACCTACCTAGTTATGAGGTCGTATTTCTGTACAGTTCATTAGAATTCTTTTTTTTTTTTTTTTTTTAAAGATTTATTTATTGATTGATTGATACATACATACATACAAGCACTGGGTACAGTCAGAAGCGTGGGAGGGTGAGAGAATTCACCAGAGCCAGAGCGGGGAGCAGAGCAGGCAGAAGGACCGAAGTACACTGCTGAGGGCAGCAGCGGGCAGCAGGAGAGGTCTGCGCGCCATGTGGGACCCTCCTCAGGTGGCCGGGGAGCAGCCGGGGATCGAACCGGTGCTCTAGAGGCTGCGGGCAGCTTCGCAACCCAGCGCTCAACCGCTGCGCCACCGGGGAGGCCCTCATTAGAATTCTTATCGGCAATTTTATGGCAAACCACAACTGCAAAACTAACATGTTTTGGTTAACATTTATGTCACTGGCACCTTCATTTCAAGACCATATATTACAGAAAACTAAGACAGTGTCTCTCCAAAGTTTCTTAGCTCTTAATAATAATTCTTAGTTCCTTAACTCTTGATAATACCGTTGTTCAGGGTACTCTTTGGGAATCTCCTCTAGCATTCTAATGCTTCACAGATAGTGTGTAATCCCACTTTGATTTATGACACTTTAGAAACTTTTCTTTAACGAACTTTTCAATTTTTATTTCTCTGCTTATTATTCATATACCTCTAAATTTTAAAAAGGGATTTAAAGGGAATGTGGAGAAGTGCAAATTTAATTCTCAACTCAAAAGCAACCATTGGAATACTCAACATTCATGTCTGAGAGGTGTCACAGTATAGCAAAAAGAATACTAAATTTTGATTCAGAAAATCTGATTTTATATCCTCACCCAGCATCTCCAAGCAGGGCAATTTTGACGAATCTTTTGACCTCAGTGTTCTACCCATAAATTGGGAATAAAATACCTTCATTTTAGTTTTAATCTACGGATTAAATTGCTAAAATTTATGAGGTAGTGCTGGTATCTGGTAGGCACTACCTAGCATTTTATTCATTGTTTTTGCTCTGTAGGATCCAATAAAGATCCCTGCCATGGGGCCATTACAGAGTTTTATCTAAGAGCTCATGACAGCATAATTTCTATTTTTCCGAGAATAATTCATTCTTGAGTAATTTCCACAATTATAACGTGGTTGTAGCTTTCTCATCCCATGAATTGTAACACATTAAAGGCTAATTTGTTTTTAAAGAATATAACCTTAAGAAAAGAAAAGGTTTATCTCAAATGATTCTTCATGTGAAAATTCAACGATGTATAAAGCCTCACGCTTTCTTATTTGTTTTTTAACAAGATAAGTTTTGAAAATGGTGAGCTGAGAATATGACCGTGTGACTTGAGTTTAACAACTGAAATGTTTACCACCTTTATGTGTTGCAGAATCTATTTCAGGCTTCCACTGCTATTTCAATCAATTTCAGTGCCTTAGGACAAATGATGAGGAAATCCCCAAATAACCTAAAAAAAAAAAAATAGAGACAGGAATGGGGAAGTGCCTAAATCTAATAGAGAAATAAGACTTTTCGGAAAGCAAGCCCACATAAATATTTGAACAGGAATGGTATCTTCATATGTGTGGTGGCAAGCAGGTCCATTTCAAGCTGCACATTTTTGGCAGGCTAGCGTGTTGACTTTATCGTCTCCGCATCACTAGGGTTTCAGACGCCTTCCTACAGGCGTCCTTGTCATCACCGCGCATGTGCACACCCCCATGCCAGTGCTGGAGGCTGCAGGCCCAAGCCTGTGAGCCGCTCCTAGGACGATCCCCTAGTCCAACCCTCCCTGTGGCTGGATGCCTCTCTTGGAACACCACCCGTTTTAACTCCCCCACCCTGTTTTTGAATCACTCTCCATCAAATGCTATTTTAGTCCCTTCTACATAACATCCCTAGAAGTCAGAATACTTTGTGCAAAAGATAGATCTGACAGTATTTCTCTCCCGGCTTGCGTTCTGCTTTTCTCATGTTAGTTTTATTATGGTAAAGGTCCACATACTTAGATTGAGAGAAGCGTGAAGAGGCCAATGAAAGTTTTTGGAAGTTTGGAATCCAGATTCTACTGAAAGGAAGAGTAGACCATAGCAGTCTAGTAAATACAGATCTTGCACGACTTCAATTTAGTCACATAATGCAGTGGACAGGTTAAAATGCTATTATAGAGGTACCTTAACAATCATAAATGTGGACAGTGCCCAGGTTACTCTATTATTGGTTAGAGTTCAAGAAGGAAGGAGATAGATCCTAGCGATTGTATCTGAGGACAGGGGATGCATCCATTATTGAAATACCCACCACCAGAGATGGAATCCCATGAACTGAAGTAGCAAATGTCCAGAAGATAGTTTTGAAAAATGTTACGCTGTTATATGAAATAAAAATGCCAAAAATAAATTACTGTCCAAATGGGAGCCATCTGTTATTTATAAGTATTTTTAGATATTTCCAATGTTTTCAGAAAATAAATAGCTTTGCTTGCTTTTTGAAAGTTTCTCCATGTTGAAAATTGTTGTGCTGTTTCTTATAGCTCACAGCCCTTGACTTTTAGGGATTAATACTTCTAATTTAGTTTTAGAGAGACAAATCCAGCCTAGCACTTTTCAGAGAACAAACTATATGCCAGTAAGAACAGTATGAGTTTAACTTAGGGTGAAGTTCTGAGGTCATGTCATCATTTGACTCCCCCAAAGGTCAATGTTAGTCTCAGCTGGCAACTTCCCTCTAAATTGAAGGATATTTTTTGTTCTTCCTAGGTTATTGTCATCAGTTCACTTCTTATTTTGTTGCCCTTATTCTATTTTTGACCAACCTGCTGGTTGCCCAAGACTTAATAGACAGACTGACCTCTGAAATAGTGTTTTATGAAAGGTCATCTCTTTCTCTGGCTGAGTTTTTATGCAAGGAGATTCACTGGGGATGCGGGTGGGGCAAGTTGTTCAAGATTGTCCATATGTAGGGGAAAGGAGGCAGGAATATGACTGCACAGCCTGAAACTATCCCATATCCAAGATTGCCATTAACTTTTTCAAAAGTTAAGACTGGATAGAAATGTCAAAGCAGTAAATCTTACTAGGATGTAAACATCATGAGAGGCTTTTGACCTGAGTAATCGGCAACTCATCCATCCCACTTTTGTGATATTCCTGATTTCAGGAAATAGGAAATCTGGACTTCAAGCACCAGTATGCCAAGTCTTAGAAAGTCAGCGTCTCCAAAAAAGGAACTCTCCTCACTGCTGGTGGGAATGCAAGCTGGTCCAACCACTATGGAAAACTGTGTGGCACTTCCTCAAACTACTAAAAATGGAGCTACCACATGATCCAGCAATTCCATGCTTAGGAATCTACCCAAAGAACACAAAAACATTAATTCAAAAGGATACATGCACCCCTATGTTTATTACCACACCATTTACAACAGGTAAGATATGGAAACAATCCAAATGCTTAAAAATAGATGACTGGATCAAGAAGATGTGATATTACACAATGGAATACTACTCAGCAATCAAAAAAGTTAAACTCATGCCATTTGCAACAACATGAATGGAGCTGGAAGGGATTATACTCAAGCCAGAAATAAATAAGCCAGAAAGAAAAAAAAAATATCAGATGGTTTCACTTGTAGGAGGACTATAGGGGAACCAAATAAGGGATTAGGGAAAACATAATAAATAAAATCAATAGGCAACTATAAATCAGAGGCATTCTGCAGGGGAGGGGGAGGGAGAGGGATCAAAACAGGGGAGGGAAGAGCACAGAAAATGGTGATGGTGCCAGGTGAATTGGTGGTGGGAATTTTATAGGGACTATACCTGAGAATATAAAGCATACATTGTACAAAAATGAACACACACACACAAAGTCAGTGTCTCCAATAGCTTCTTTTCATAGAATAATAGCATGAGCTCCAACTTCCATCATATATCTGGTCTTCTGTCTTCATGGGTGATACATGGGCAGTAGAAGTGAAGTGTGTGGAATGGGGTAGGAACAGTGGTGATGGTGGTGAGCAGAGATGTAATATCTGAGCAGAGAATAGATAGAAAAAGGGCTGAAATGGAAATTATGGATTTCATAGATCTAAAGCAAGGCAAATGGGACAATCAAGCTGACTTAGGAGAAACTGAAATCCCAGTTTCAGTGGTTTTGCATCCAATAGAAAATTTATCAACCTTGGTATGGCTGAGTCCAGTTTGAAGGCACATTTGTAGGGGTGGCTCTCGATCCCTTTTTTTTTGAATCTTGATTCTTCTTGACTCAGTGCTTCCATTTCCACTATTTTCTTTATATTTCTTTTGTGACTTTTAAAAATATTCAAAAGATAAACACCAGAATTTTTATAATGTTTAATGTTAGGGGAAGAAGGGAACATTAGGCACTTGGAAAACTTTCTCTATTTTCGGAAAATATTATTTATGAATTTTTTGCTTTTGAAGTTAAGGAAAAAACTTATAAACACATTTTCCTTCTCCTAATTCTCCCCTCTTCTAAGTATTCTGCTTCAAAAGTAAAACTGATTTCTCTTTCCATTGTAGTTCAATCAAAATTTCTCTTTCCAAAATAATGCTTTCTTGGTTAGATAGTGATCAAACTATTTGGTTAAAGTAATTCCACTAATGTGTGTATGTGAAGTGTTGTTGGAGGATGTTGACATTGATGCTTTCCCAATGAGTGACTGGAGGGCATTTGAGGAGCAGTTGGCCTGGGTGATAATCCCAGTACTGCTGGTAGCTTCAATCAGGACTTTGAGCATGTCATTTCAAGTAACTGTAGCTTTTCCCTAATTTTTTACCTTGCATGCAATATTAAGATATTAATGCTACCACTCTTGCTAGCCCCACAGGATTCTAAAAGTTTTGAAAAGGAATTTTTTCCCCCTTCATCTGTGATTATTCAGTGCATTTTCTTCTAGGTCTGGGAGTAGTGGTTATGGGGATAAGATGCAGGGAGATGAAAAAAAGTAATAACATTTTTCTTTAGGAAGGAAAATAGATACGTCCCCATTGACCTATATGTCATGAATGGTTTTGTTTTTTTTTTTTTTTCTCAAAGGGATATGCAATTCAAGGACTACCTTGTAGTTGGTTGGTAACCACTAAAACTTAAAATATAAATGACGTTGTTTTGTACTCTTTATAGACCTGTATCATCTGAAAAATGATTCCCTCATTATCACTTCACTTTGATAGAGTACCATGATGGAGAGTTGGTCTACTCAAGGACATACTTTCCTTTGCCATATCAAGAACTTACCTTTCCTTAGATTGTGTTCTAGTACCAGACTCTGTTTATAAAACAGAACTTTTTAAAATAAAAATTAAAAGGTGATTGAAAATGTGAAATGAGAATGCAATTAGTGGCAAGCAAAAACTACATTACTTTTAAAAGCAGTAAATAAAAGAGGGAACATTAAATCATAACCTTTATCTGAACCAGTCCCTCCTCCTTTTTTTTTTTTTTCTAACTTTATTCCCCTTGTAGGAAAATAATTCATCTGGCCTCTGTTCGTTACCACATAGCTGGCATGGTTGTCTCACGCAAGCACCTAGAAGATATGAAGCTAAATCAACAGACTCTGATTTGTTGGCTCAACCAAGTATAAACTAGCCACTGGAAAATCAAGTTGAAAACTTAGGACAAATATATGAAAGAGACAAGCCACAGCTTGCAGGAAAGAAAATGTTTGCAGAAAACTCCTGCATTACAGGTTTATCTAAGGTGTGGTCTCAAGTAAGCCGCAGTAATTACCCAGGATACCACAGCTAGTGGCTGAAAAATGAAGTGTTTCACTTCAGTGGCTTAACCCTTTCACGCCACACTAGAACATTTCTTAGAAGAATTCATACCACAGTCAGATTAGATTAAACTAGAAGAATTCTTTCATTGGCATTGGTAACTTTTTTAATCATAACGGCTACTATCTACCAAAGATATTTCTTAACTGTGGCCCTTAGCTTATGTCTATAATTCAGGCAGTAAATAGGTAGGGTTTCATACCATAGATGAAGATCTTATATCAGTTGTGGGCTTTGTGTTTAAGGATGAATGTGATTTAGGAAGCAAAAAGCAAAATATCAAAAAATGATCTTATTTGTGGTTGAAGGCAAGTTCCTTCACAATTTGAATCCTAATGTCCTCATTCCACAGGTGGGGTGGCATTATAAGGTCTCTGAAGACCCCTTTAGCCTCAACTCTCTAGTTTTCTATTCTGTTTATACAACAAGAAGCAGTTTTTTCCCCCAATTTTCTCCACAAAATTTTGTCTAAATACTTGATTAATTACAACACCTGAATTTAGAAGAATCATGTTTTGAGTTTCCTTCATTTTTGTTAAGTAATGAGAAATGACAGAGAAAAGCACTAGTTTTTGGCTTAAATTATACCCAGTGAAAAAGATCTTCTACTTACCTTTCTTCCCATGAAAATGACCTGATTATATTTGTCTTACGATGTGTTTTAACATTCTTGTTTCCTCTGAATATATTTTCATGCTTCTTTTCAAATGATTTGAGCTATGCACGAAATTTAGAGCTTGAAAGAGAAGAGGCATATCTTTACATCTATATTCTTTATAGAATCTACCACGTCATTTTGCTTTTACAACTTTCTAATGAAACTATGCAAATACTTGTGGCTAGTGGTTCATTAAATTTCATAGCTGGAAAAGAATTTAGGATAACCCTTATTCAATGCTTCACTTTTTAAAATAATAATAGTAGTATAATAATTAATACTTATCATTCTTTGAGCGCTTTCTATAAAGCCAGATACTGTGCTGCTATGTGATTACTCATTCAGTTCTTAAAACAGTCATGTGAGGTAGGAGATATTATTTCCATTTGCATATTAGAAACCAGGGCAGGCCTCCCTGGTGGTGTAGGCAGTTGAGCACAGCACTGTGAAGCTGTCCGCAGCTTCTGCAGTGCCGGTTCCATCCCCAGAGCAACCCACATGGTGCAGCAGATCTCTCCTGTCTCGCCTGCTGCTCCCCTCAGCAGTGTATTTTGGTCATTCTATCTGTTCTGCTCCCCACTCTGTCTCTGGTGAATCCTCTACCCTCCGCACATCTGGCCTGTACCTCGGTTCTTGTATAAATAAAAAAATAAATCTAAAAAAAAAAAAAAAAAAAAAGCAAACCAGGGCAAAGGAATTTAAAAAAAAAAACATGCATCTATGGTAAATTTAATTTATGACAAAGGAATCAAGATTTCTCCAGTAAGGAAAGGAGAATGTCTTCAATAAATTATGTCGGGAAAACTGGATAGCCACATGCAAAAGAATGAACTAGACCACTACCTTACTCCTCCTACACCAAAAATAAATCAAAATGTATTAAAAACTTGTTTCTTAGACCTGAACCATCACACTTCTATAAGAAAATGTAAGTAGTAATCTCTGATATTGGTGCTGAAGATGATTTTGAATTTGACAGTAAAAACAAGTGGAATTATATTCATGGATTGGTGAGGTAGATTAGAAGATGGAAAACACAATTTCACTCCACAACCAGCTTCTCACCTATTTATTCAGGGCCAGACTCTAACCCAAGTTTTTGTATCTCTTAGTACATTAAAAGAATCTTTGAGAATTGAAGGAATGACAAGACACAGGGAAGATTTACCCTAGTCTTGTTGCCTTCTGAAATGCTAGTTATTTTTCAAAACCATCTCTTGCTTTGCTTATTTTGATGTTTTTAGATCAGATCAAAATGGGTAATACTTTCCAATTCATAGCCTCACTAAGTAAGCATAGATTTGAGTGAAGATAAAGGCACCTTTGTTATAAGGAGAATAAAAGATAAAACCAAGTACCTATAAAGTCCTGACTCAGAATCCTTTTTTCTGAAGTCTAGCAGAGGTGTTATTTGCATAGAAATATTTTTCAAATGAATCATTGAAAGAAGAAGACATTTTGGGGTCCCTTGTGAATGTGTATCCCTTCCCATTCACCCACCTGTATCAGAACAGCTGAATGATAATATAGAATACAGCACCTGAGCAGCTGGCAAAAGGCAGGCTTTGGGCCCACGGAGGCATAAAGAAAAACCAAAAGCCCACAAACTCCCCAAACAACCTTGATTTAAAATATGTTTTTCATGTTAAGCTCAGTCACAATAGATGATCCAAATCAAAGGAACGCCCTGTGGAGAACCACCATAAAGCACAACGCAAAGCAATCAGGTGCTGCTTGGCCAAGAAACATACCTGACAAATTGCTTCAGGATCATGCTGGATGAAGCCTTATTGTGGTTATTAGATGTATGACTTAGGGCCCTACCACGTTTGATCTGTTGTCAGTGTTTGCAAACAGACACTGGGGTTATAGTCACATACGTCCCAGAACTCACACTCATTAGAAACCTCTCAATCTAGCAACATGGCTATGGCCATAGACATTGGCATCAAAGGGGCCTGGATCTCAACTTTGCTGCTCTTATCTTTAGAGCTTTGGGCAATTCAAATGTCCCTGAGACTCACTTCCCAATGGGAATAGGAATGATGTATCCTTCTCATGTGTTGAAAGATTAAAAAAGATAATGTTGAACAAGCATCTGTGTAATAAGTACTCGATAATATTTTTAAATTTGTTATGTAATACTTAATATGTAATCGTGTCAATTTACATATTTATTATGTCCTTCTGCTTGTCTTCCTACATTTCAAAGGTCAGTTACAGCTTCTGGGCAGATAGATTACACATCTATTATCAGTTGCATCTCTAATACTCCTTTTCCATGAGTTTCATTGTTTAATTTCATTATTTTTAAAATTAAAAAAAATTATTGAGGTGACACTGGATTATAGCATTTATATAACATAGGGGAATAGGCACAGAGTTTCTCAAATGTACGTCACC